>NW_024037052.1:7290159-7469292 GCF_015706575.1 Patiria miniata | reverse complement strand
GGTTTAAGGTTGATAAGAATTGACAAGATTGCAGAGACTCACCATTGGGGTTCACCATGGGCCGCCATGTTTGCACATGTTTTTTATTCATGAGTGCGTGTACTTACAGAACGTACAGTTCATGTCATGGAACGTTTACAGTCCGAAGGCCTGTTATAACATCTCCCCTTTTTCTAAAAAGCAACCAACTGGTTAATAAACAACAATGTGAATATGAATTCCAAGAACTGGAATCAATTGAAAAGTTCAAATCCTTGAGTTGAGAGATTTGAGAGTCTCTGTGACTAAAATAAAGTTGCTAGTGTTCAGCTTAATGTTCAGATGAGATGAGGTTTCTTGCAGATCTAACACGTTACAGTTCTATGTCCAATGAAAGTTGATTACTGTAATTTTGCGTCTCAGTGTTGATTCTGATTCATTTGGTGCTTATCTAAATGCTAGTTTGTTCTCTTTTGATTAAGTGTGTGACTGGTCTAGTTTTGAGACACAATGTAGTCCTTGTGCCAAAACTAGTGGACGGGTAACTCGAGTGGGTCGAGATTCAGCTGGTTGAGGATCCTTGGTCTCCTTGCATGATGTTTGGATGTCAAGAACTGGATCCAGGGATGGTTTGGGAAGAAGAAAGATATGACGTCTGTTTCGACGGTACTCAGTGCGTTGATGTTGATGATGTAGGACCGTGGAGTCCCAGCCTGACGTACAACTTCACCTTCTGGGCTCAGCTGTCCTTTGGTTCGGATCTTAACCTTGTCTCCAGGCATCAAATCATCCAGCTGTCTTGCACCGTGTCGCTTGTTGAAGGTTTGTCCGCTTTTCTGTTTGTTCATGTTGTCTGTAGCCTTCAGCTTGTTGTGATCTACCTTCTTAGGCTGCAGATTACGATGGCAGGATTGGAAGTGTGGTGCGAATCTCCATTCCCATTAGGAGACTGGCTGGACTCTGGCCAAGGCTAGGAGTGGACCGGTACAGCATCAAGGCGCGGACTGGATCGTCTTGGCTTAACAGTCTCTTGGCCATGTGTACAGCTTTCTCTGCTTGTCCGTTGGCCTGTGGGTAATAGGGACTGGAGGTGATGTGTTCGAAGTTGTACTCACGAGCGAATTGGTCAAATTCACCCAAAAAACTGTGGACCATTGTCAGTCACCACCACTTCGGGAATACCATATCTAGCAAATGTTGCCTTGATGAAGTTTATCACAGATTTGGCTGTTGTCGAGTGGAGGTGATGTAGCTCTATCCATCAGGAATAGTAGTCTACCAGCACAAGGTACATCTTCCCCTTCACCTAGGCTAGGTAGCAGGCAATTGCTGCCATGGTCTCTGTAGTCGTGGGAGTGGCGTGGAAATGAGTGGTTCGGCGCGTTGCGATGGTTGCATATCCTGGCAATGCGGGCAAGACTGGACATACTGGGCTATGTCAGTACTCATACCAGGCCACCACAAGGCTTGATTGGCTCGAAGTTGGCTTTTTGAGACGCCTTGATGACCCTCATGGATTCTCTGCAACATTTGTTGTCTCAGGTCGTGTGGAATCACAATGCGCTCACCATATGTGAGGATACCACCGACTAGGCTGATCTTGTCTTGGTCATCCCAGAACCGTTTCAACTCTGGGTCGACATCCTTCTGGTACTTAGGCCATCCATCTTTGACGTGAGTGATGACTGCACTCAGGGTACGGTCGTGACTGGTCTCTAAGGCTATTTCGACCAGCTTTGCATCAGATGCTGGCCACTGGGTTGTGATCAAGTGGACATGTGCTTCGATCTCGCCTTCAAGATCTTCATCTGGTTCGGCCACTTTATCTCGCTGGAGAGGAGCTCGCGAAAGTGCATCGGCCACAACCAGGTCCTTACCAGGGGTGTACTCTGCTTCGCAGTTGTATCTCATCAGCCTCATCAGCAGTCTTTGGCATCGGAGAGGGGCATCACATAAGTCCTTTTTGTTGATTAGGGACACTAGGGGTTTGTGGTCTGTCTGGAGCGTCACTTGTAGCCGCGGAGATAGACGAAGAAACGCTCACATGACCATACAGCAGCCAGTAGCTCCTTCTCGATCTGTGCATATCGTTGTTCAGCACGTGTCAGGCTTCGGGAACAATATGCTACTGGTCTCCAGGACTCATCTTCCTGCTTCTGAAGGATGTAACCACCAATGCCGTAACTGCTGGCATCAGCACTGACCATCGTTGGCTTTGTTGGGTCATAGTATGCAAGCGTCGGGGCTGTAGTTAGCAGTGTCTTGAGGTGTCTGAAAGCACTGCGTTGTGCTGGACCCCAAGTCCACTCTGTGTCGCCTTTCATCAGAGCATTAATCGGTGCTGCCACTGTAGCTGCATGGGGTATGAAACGAGATAGCCAATTCACCATCCCCATCAGTCGTTTGACTTCCTCCTTCGTCGTAGGTGGCGACATCTGGAGGATTGCATCAAGTTTAGCAGGATCAGGGTGAATTCCATGCTTATCGAGACGATGGCCAAGGAAGTGCACCTGCTCTTGCGCAATTTTGCACTTGTCCTTATTAAGCTTCAGCCCAGCTCCTTGTAGAATTTGCAGTACATGACGGAGACGTGCGTCATGTTCCTCTGGTGTCGCACCCGTGACAAGAACATCATCCATGTAGATGACAACTCCTGGTAGATTGACCAGCAGATCACTCATGATTCTCTGGTACAGCTCAGGTGCCGATGTGATGCCAAATGGCAGGCGATTGAAGCAGAATCTACCAAATGGTGTGATGAATGTGGTTAACTTCTGGCTGTCAGGGTGGAGCGGAATTTGCCAAAACCCATGCTTGGCATCGAGGACAGAAAATAACTGGGCACCGGCAATTTTACCCAGGACCTCTTCCAAGGTAGGTATACTAAACTGCTCCCTGGCCACGGCTTTGTTCAGCATTCGTAGGTCAACACAGACTCTGATGTTTCCATTTTTCTTTGGAGCGATCACGATCGGGGCGCACCAATCAGTTGGTTCTGTGATGCGCGTGACGATTCCTTGTTTCTCCATTTTGTCTAGCTCTGCCTTGAGTTGGGGGTGCAAGGGCAGTGGGATTCGACAAGGGGCATGGACACAGTGCGGTGTAGCGTTTTCTGTCAGCTTTATCTTGACTGGTGGGCCTTTTAGGCATCCGGTTCTCTCATAAACATCATCATCATTTATCATGGTGTACACACGCTGTACCAGGTTAAGGGAAACACAGGCATGTTTTCCCAGAACTGGCTCACCATCACCAATGATAAGAAAAGTCAGGATATGGTACTTGCCCTTGACTTCACATGATAGGCGTTTCTGTCCTCTTGGCTGGACTTTTCCGCCGAAGAAACCGCACAGACGGGTTGTAGTCGTAGACTGCAGGGTCGGGTTGTGGAGCTTCAGGGTGTGGTAAACATGAAGTGGCAGTATGTTTACCTCGGACCCAGTGTCAAGTAAGAAGTTGATGGGCTTTTTCTCAACAAGGATGGTCTGGCGCCAGGAAGTGTGTGATGGGGCACTTTTACTGGATACGGAGCCTACAAAGAACTCAGTCTCATCGTCAAATGAAGTCGGTGCCATCACAGCTCGCGTGTGTTTAGGTTGGGATCGGCAAACCCAGCTAAAATGTCCAGTTTTGTGACAGGACTTGCACTTCTGGCCTCTAGCAGGGCATGTAGCATGACTTGGGTCGTATCCGCAATTGGGACACCTGGCCTGGTGGGTGTTGGGTTTGGTCGATCGATTGTGGGGCATCTTCTGTCGAGGTTTGGGGTGCATCGCGTGAACAGCAGCCGTATTGTGTGCTCCTTTAATTTCACGGAGATCTTTGGTGGCTGTCTCTAGAGTTTTTGCAACATCCAGGGCTTTCTGGAAAGTGAGGCTATCCTTAGTCAGAAGATGTTTCTGAACATACTCACTTCGGAGGCCACAGATCAGGCGATCACGCAAGGCGTCATCGAGAAATGTCCCAAACTGGCAGGGGCTGGCAAGATCGCGTAGTGCAACAGCATACTGAGCGATGGACTCATCCATGTGTTGTTCGCGTTTGTAAAATCGGAAACGCTCTGCTGCAACTAGACGCTTTGGGCCGTAGTGTGATACAAGCATATCACAGAGTTCTTTGAAGCTCTTTGCAGGCACTGGAGTTGGTTCAGCTAAGCTTTTTACAGTCTTGTAGACAGTAGCACCAACTGCACTCAACAGAACTGCCGATTGTTTCGCCGCAGGGATGTCATTTGCAACAAAATAGAGGTTAAGACGCTCGATGTAGTTGCGAATGTCTTCAACTTGGTCGTACTGGTCGAGACGGCCAATTAACGGAGCGCTGGATACCGCCCCCAACGATGTACACTGCGTCATTGCGATGTCTACGTGTTCCCGTGCGTGCGTGAAACTCACAACAATTCGTTCGAAAGTTGTAGCGTAAATGTCACTTTTTCATGCGAAAAGTGGAATGCAAAATGACGGTTATTTTATACTGTATCATCCCACCGCTGCCACCATGTTAGGTTACTGGTTTAATGTTGATAAGAATTGACAAGATTGCGGAGACTCACCATTTGGGGTTCACCATGCGGGCCGCCATGTTTGCACATGTTTTTATTCATGAGTGCGTGTACTTACAGAACGTACAGTTCATGTCATGGAACGTACAGTCCGAAGGCCTGTTATAACAGGCTACTGAGGACAAGGACTTAATTTCAGGAATAAAAATATCAGGGGGCGTATAAGACGGGGTTTGATTTTTGGCCAGAAAGGACATGTTGGGAACCAGACGAACACCACCTGGTTCCTATCGAATATGACCTGGATCAATAGAGAAAGCATGGATCTCACGCCGTCTCCTAGCAGTGGCCGTAGCCAGAAGGAAGGCCATTTTCACAGCTAAATCTATAACTGCGGCCTCAGATAAGGGTTCAAAGGGTGGCTTAGACAATGCCTGAAGGACCCGCCCAAGATCCCAAGTCGGAAAGAGTTTCTTGTTTGGAGGACACTCAATGAACATACCCTTAAGCATTTGGGTTAGAGGGTTATTATTAGAGATAGTACTACCATCTGGAAACCCAGCATGAACTGATCCAAGAGCTGAACGATAGCCTCGAATAGTCGCCACCGTGAGGCCCTTATTGAAAAGTTTCATTAGAAAATCACCAACATCTTTCAAAGGCGCTGAGCACGGATCCACTGAGTCAACTCTGCACCATTTATAGAAATGTTGAAGGCGGCTGTCGTAAGTCTGTCTAGCGGATTTTCGACGGCCTCTGGCAGCCATGTAGGCAGCGTCTGCTGAAAGGCCTGCTGATCGGAAAGAATGCTGGACAACATCCAACACGTTAAGTGGAGATTTTCTGACCCCGGGTGAAAAATCTTCGACCGAGGTTGGCAAATGAGGTCCGCTCCTTGTGGAAGTAAGACTGGGGGATGTACGAGAAGGCGAATAAGTCTTTGGAACCATGCTTGGCGAGGCCAAAAGGGTGCAATGAGAAGAACCCTGCATACTTCCGCTTCTATCTTGGTTAGAACTCTTAGAATTAGTGAGATCGGAGGGTAGGCATAAGCGTACATGTTTCTCCAATCGATCGAGAGAGCGTCCGACGCCCATGCTTGAGGATCCCGACTGCGAGCACAGTATACCAGCAGCTGGTGGTTTAGGGCTGACGCAAACAGATCTATGTGAGGTTGGTCGAATTTCTTGAAGATAGCCTCGACCACAGTTCGATGAAGTGTCCACTCTGTGGGGATAACCTTGCCCCTGGATAGGGCGTCTGCCAGGGTGTTCACTTTCCCTGCGAGGTGAGTTGCAGATAGTCGCACCTTATTCGCTAGTCACCAACAAAGGAGGTCCCATGTCTGAAAACATAACGGGGGGGGGGGGGGGGGGGGGGGGGACACCGAGTCCCCCCTGTCGGTTGACATACGAGACGACTGTCCAGTTGTCGGACATGATCTGAACATGATGACCTGTCACCAGTTTGGAAAAATGAATTAGAGCTCGTTGGACTGCTAACAACTCTAGAGCGTTGATGTGATATAAACTCTCTTGTGGGGACCACACTCCGGCTGTGATCTCTGCTCCCAAGTGAGCACCCCATCCTTGTATGGATGCGTCGGTCGTCAGAATCAAGGTGGGTTGAGGTCGAGGGAAGGTCACTCCACAACTGAGGTTTACCCGTTGGCGCCACCAGTTGAGATGTTGAAGTACTAGGGGCCGAATCGAAACCAAAAGCGAGAGAGGATCTCGTTTCGGACAATATAAGGCCAGGAGATGGAGTTGTATGGGACGCATTCGCATTCTGCACAAAGGAACGAGGTCCACTAGACTTGCCATTAGTCCCAGAAGGCGTAACCAGGCCAAGGCTGGAGCGATCGTGATGGCAAAGAATAGATTCACACATTGTATAAGGTTGTGAATCCTTTCCTCTGTTGGTGTTGAAATGCCCCAGTGGAGATCGAGCACGGCACCAAGGCAGGTTGGGGTGAAAGATTGGATCAGATGCGATTTCTTGCCAGAGACAGGGTTGTATCTATGGCCCAGTGGGTCTCGGCCTCCGATTGTCCTACTACGAGCCAGTCGTCAAGATACGCAAAAATTTGCACGTGATGCAAGCGAAGAATGGCTGCGACAGTCTTTGCAAAATGGGTAAACACCCTTGGGGCTGTCGAAATGCCGAAAGGAAGTGATCGGAACTCGAACATCATTCCCCGATATTGAAAACGGAGAAAATGACGGTGATGTTTGAACATTGGAACATGCAGGTAAGCGTCTTTCAGGTCTAATGTTGACACCCAAGCTGGAATCGTCAGGCAATCTAGAACCGTACGAAGGGTTTCCATTCTGAACCGGCGGGGCCGAATGTACCTGTTTAATGGCTTTAGGTTTAGGATTGGACGCCATTCCCCGGTTTTCTTTGGGGTTAGAAAGAAGGAAGAAATGAATCCCCGCTTGGAGTCCTCCACTGGAACTTGATAAATCGCCTGTTTCTCTAACAAGGCGAGAATCTCTGATTCGAGAGCCAAGCGTTTGGCCTGATCGGAGGGAATCGGTGTTGGCCGAGGGACATACGACGACGGAGGGATACTCGTAAACTCTATCTTGTAACCGTGAGCGACGGTGTCGAGTACCCATCTGTTGTCGGAATAGAGGGCCCAAGTCTTTGCGAAAGACTGAAGGCGACCCCCTATGGGCCCGTAGTAGGGGGGGCGCTAATGGGGGGGGGGGGGGGGGGGAGGGGGCATCACCGCCGCCATGGCCTACCCTGACCGCTCTCATAGTTGGCCTTGGAGCGAGGGTATATGAGGGACCGGAGCCACGACTATGACCACCAAAACCGGAGCTAGGTGTCAACAAAGGCTGAGGCTGATGAGTAGGGGAGCCTGAGTAGGGGTTGGCCGGGCTGGCTAACGGAGACCTGCCGGAACCCTTAAAAGGCTGTAAAGGCTAACGAGGAAAACGCAGACCGGAACCTCACTTGCTACCACGACCAGCGGGAGACGAACCTTGAGTCGGCTTTCGCTGGTTGATCTTATCCGTTGCCTTGATCCGCTTAGCCTCTTCTTCAAGGGTTAGCTGAAACTTCCCATTGAAAAGGTCTGTACCTAACCGAGAGAGAGCCTCGAGCCAGGTACGAGCCCCTTCAGTAGGCAGATAGATGGCATCCAGTACGTTACCCCGACGTATAGATGTAGAAAAGGAAGAAATCCTTGTAAACTGATCCATACAGACACGTAGGTAGTCGTCCAGACACCGAAAGCCTAGTTTAACGTTCTCGGGAGCCACTTCGGAATCCGCTTTACATGAACAAACCAGATACTCCGAAAGCAACTGCAAAAAACATGTAACTCGAAGGCCCGCCTTGGAGGCTTTGTCAACCTTGACTAGAGTGTCTTCAAGAGTGTTGCGTTCTTTACTTGAAAACGGTGATTTAAGTGTCGAGCGTCCACCAGAGTCAGCCGCAATCTTGTCTCTAACAGCATCTGGTAAGGTGGGAACTGAAAGATACGTCTCGTAATCCTTCTTAGGAACCCGGAAATGACGCACGTCTCACTTGGCCACCGGTCGCCATTTCTAAACTCCGGTAATGACCTCGATACGATCCGCACACGTGCGATCAACCGGGAGGACCAGGAAGGACTGAGCCTTAGAATCAGGAGGACCAGTGCGTTTTTTAAAGGATTTACGAACCTCGCTACCGGGGGTCAAATCCTCCACATCTGGGATATGTAGAACACGAACCATATCATGCATGACATGACGCAATCTAAGATTTGAAGAAGACAAATTCACCGACTCTACGGTGCCATTGTCCGATGAATAATCACCAGGTGGATTAAGTTGTGCGGGGGGTAAGAAAGTGTCAGACTTCTTACCGCCATCCGGAGCTGACCCCGCCCCCCGCGGAGGCGAAGGGACAGAAATGTCCGGGGGTCGAGGACGGGAATCAGAATCTTCTGAAAAATTATCAGATGGAAACAAGGAAACGATTCCCTCCGAATCCTGGCCGGGGTCTGCAATGGTGGCCGACACTGGCACCAACACCGGCAAGGGAACATCTACTGAAGCGCTAATATTAGCTGGGCGTTGAACCAGAGCCGAAACTGTGGCTGTCAGTTGTTTCAGCATGGCCCGTGTAGAAGTGCCGGAACGGCGGCGGCAACGATCGCCCCCCGAACGGCTAGAGGAAGAAGAATAATATTCATCCGAGGACCCCGAGCTAGAGCTAGAATAACGACGCCTTTTCTGATGATGACGTCGATGGCGGTCGGAACGGGAAGATTTTTCCTGACCCGTAACACCGGAATTAGCACTTACATTGGGGGAAGAGGCAGGAACATTCAAAGTACTGACCCCAGATTTTTTCTTAGATTTAGTGCCGGAAGCGACGGGGACCCGAGTCCCGGAGGCTAGAGGCTTGGAAAGCTTAGCTCCGGTTCTTTTTCTGGGTTTTGAAATTACCTTTTTAACCTTCTTACCATCAGCAGGATTCAAGACTGGAACCGAAAGATCAGTCTTGCCTGAAGGACCCGTGCTGCTGGGGGCCAGAGGCCCGGAAAGCGTGTCCCCAGCAAGGGTAATAGAGGGAGGCGTAGAGGCTGGAGGCCCGAAGGCACAGCTCTAACACTTGAGTCAGAAACATTACCGGGGCTAGATGCCCGGAAAGCGTGTCCCCTGTAGAAAATAATTCTCCCCCTGTGGTATCTACAGAGTGGGAGTGAGACCGAGTTGAACTGCCGACGCACTTCGTTTAGAGTAGCGCGACTCCGCCATCTTGAATCAAAATCAAACAAAGGACTCGGAACGTTGCTTACCGCACGAGTGAAAATACAACAAAATAAAACGGGAATGGTGTGTAAAATCAAAGAAAAAGAACACAAGACACACTGGTAAAACCTGTCTTGAATCCAAAACATCTGAAAATAGTTCAATAAAGAATTAATGAAAGCTCATACAAACGTTCGAAGACCGTGACACAAACCACGTCCGGATACTCCAAACGCTAGAGAAAAAGAGGACGAGTTGGCTTAATGGACCGAGTTAGGGAGCATGGACGATGGAGGGCGCTATTGCGGTGTGGTAAAAAGAATCTAGCGTGAAAGCCTACGGCTAGGGAAATATGCAATAGTAGGTTTAACAGGTAAGGGAGTCCCTGAAGTGGACCAAAATGTTTGCACATTTTGTTAACTATGAACTGAATTCAAACTTGAAAGCAGTATAATTTAATCAAAGCCAAAGTCAAACTAAAACAGAATAGCAATTACATTGCAACATATCAGATAAACAGTCATCTTAAGCAAATGTCATATTTACAAAAATTAAAGCATATAAGGTCCTTTAAGTCCCCCCCATTTCTTTTTTGGCTTGTAATTTGCACTTTTGCTCTTAAATGCATCATGACATTTTCTTGATTCTAATTCAGTCTAGTTTCAATTTTCAAGCGGGCCTAGGTTGAGATTTATTTGGCAAACTGTAAAAGCTGGACTGATCGTACATGGATGTGTATACTGGCGTCCGACTGAAAAGTGTAGCTGGTGCTAGCGCTATTGGATGCCTGGCTAGAAAACTGGTCCCACTGCCAACAGTAGTTAATGAAGACAGTATGGGTTTGTGCACATTCAGAATAAAAAAATCTTACATACTTGATAATAATTATAATAATAATAATAATAATAATAATAATAATAACGAGTTCATATAGCGCTTTTAACTAAGATCAAAGTGCTTTACATTATTATTACCCCTGATCATTGGTCCAATTAAACATTCCGAATACCATCTCAGCTACCTGGGGAGTATACAGCTCGATGCTGCCTGTTAGGCGCAAGGAAGCTAGAATCAATCACAATAACTGGCCGCATCTCGATAATGAATGCCTGTTATTTCCCGTTCTGTCTGCGTTCCGGACGATCAGTCTGCAGTTGTCAAGGCGGGCGGGAATCTGCAGACTGGACGGGTGTGTGCGTTCAAGCACGGCGACTTTAATGAGCTAGACCAGCTGTGCACTTTTGTTATCTCAACAATGATGCAATGAATAAACATGAGTCACCGTAGACCTCATGAATACACACGGTCGGTACGCAGAATGACGTTCCGTTTTGTTATCAAACAAAACATTGTAAATTATGATTGTGTGAGCAGGAACTGGCCTTTTAAATACAAGTGAATATAATAGCGAAGCGAAGCGAAGCGAATTTGTCATCTGCAAACATTTCCAGAAAGGTTTCTGTAATTAATATAATAATTTATTTCATGGCGAGAATATGAACTGGCCGTATATGAATGTTAATTTCACCGAAACCTTTAGGCTTTAAACCGAGTTTTCTTACAAAGATCGTAACAAAAGCCAATGGTACATGGAACATAATCACTGCGTAAGATAACTGCCAGGATAACCCCTCTTTTTTGTCATTCTAACAAAATATTTCACTGCATTTTGCTCCCAGATTGCCGTATTTCAATGCAAATTAATGTTTTGGAAGTTCTCCACTTCACCGCAATGAAATAAAAAACGAGTCACCATCGACGACCTGGCTAAGGGTTTGGAAGATAAGTCACAGATCGACCTGATTCTACTCGACTTCGCTAAAGCCTTCGACAAGGTATCCCATCGTCGTCTACTTCTCAAAACTCAGTTCTACGGCATCCGAGGAAACATCCTGAAATGGACAACAGACTTCCTGAGTAACCGCACCCAACAAGTTCTCCTTGAAGGCCAGACTAGTTCTGAATCCAATGTGACATCTGGTGTACCACAAGGGAGCGTCCTAGGACCCCCGTTATTCTTGATATTTATCAATGACCTACCAGAACGCGTCATCAACTCTACAACCAGACTCTTCGCAGATGACAGTGTACTCTACAGAAGAATTTCATCACCTGTAGACAGTGCCTACCTTCAAGAAGATCTGAATGCACTTCAAGAGTGGGAGACTGAGTGGCTCATGGAATTCAACGCAACTAAGTGCCAAGTCCTACGTATCACCAACAAACGCACTCCTATCACAACGACCTACACCATCCACGGGTACGAATTGGAACTCGTAGACTCGGCCAAATATCTAGGAGTGCATATAGACTCAAAGCTAAACTTCAACATGCACGTAGATACAGTCACCAAGAAGGCAAATTCTACCCGTGCCTTCTTGAGCCGCAACCTCAGTCATTGCAGCCGAAAGGTCAAGGAAAGTAGCTACACCATGTTTGTCAGACCAATAGCAGAATATGCATCAACATCATGGAACCCCCACACTCAACGTAACATAAAAAACTGGAACAAGTTCAGCGTAGTTCAGCAAGATTTGTGACAGGCGACTATGACTGGTCAAGCAGTGCTACTGACATGATCAAAGATCTCCATTGGCGTTCCCTAGCTGATAGACGGTACTTAGCTGGGCTGGAAATGATGTACCGCATTCGGTTTGACTTGATCGACATCAAATGGTCCCAGTACCTCATACCATCCACAACTACCACCAGAGGTCATGCGTCTCGCTTCCAGTGCCCATACTCAAGCTCACAAGCGTATACCAACTCCTTCTTTCCTCGCACACGGCGTGACTGGAACACACTTAAGAAGGACCCTGCAACATCTCCATCCCTTGACGCCTTCAAGTCTGCGCTAAGGGATCAATCAGTGATGTAAACCACATACATCACTTTTTTACTCTGCACATCTGTACATACTGCACCTGCACGCATTCACACACACACCACAGTGCGATTATACTCATCTTTTGAGGACTGCACTCCATGGAAGGAAGGAAGGAAGTTTGCCACGAAATTCTGAAGATTTGAGAAGTTTTATGCTTCTATAAGAATTACCATATGAAAACTTGAATGAACACAAATTGAGATGGGCAACATTCCGGGTTGTAAATCACTGCTTAACACTTGGAAAGAATTGTGAGGGTCTAAAAGTATGCGATTCAATTCTTATTTATTTGACGTACATAAAAGGCCAAGTAGTAAAATGTTTTAAGAAAAGAATACATGAAACAGCCGTTTTGCTGGCAGGAATTTCCCTCCAGCACGCAACGCAAACAGTCAGCTCCCAAATACAATTGCAGACTAATTCAAGTGGCTGTGATCCTGGTAACACGAAGCGTCGACGACACATCCAAAACGGTATGCATTCTAGTTTTCCGACCGCACATGCAAGACGCAGAAGGACCTGACGCACAGACTTCATGCACATTTCACCAAGTTAGTGACAAAAGGGGACATTTTGCTGCGTCGTACTACTGCAAGTAGTGGTACAGCTTCAACACCTTGGACAAATGGAATTTCCTTCTCCAAGTTGCACATGTAATTCGAATCCCGATGGTCATAACAGTTCGATATTTGACTAGTGAGGATCCGACGTTGACTCTATCTATGATCTAGACCACATGCTCCATCGCTTTGCAGGATTATTAGTATTAACAGAATCGTTTGAAATCATATTAACCTAAAGTGTTTTATAACTGGATAGTAAACTTTTTGGATTAAATACGGACTGATTTTGAGTAGAAGAGTGCGGTTAGATAGAATGATAAAATAATGGGGCATAATATTATAGTCACGTCACCATGCATGGTCACTCTGACTAATTTATATAAAAACGCATGTTTTTTTTATTAAATATAAAACATCAATATTTATGATTGTATAACAATAAAACGATTTCAAAAATTAGGCATGTGAACAACCTCATCAAATGCAAAATGTAATGAACTAAGTTCAGGGCAAATATTTTCTAAAAATGAACATCGCACTGGTTGCAAATTTTATTCCCCGGCCGGGCCATGCCCGCACCGGTACGTAGGCACAGCTGCCTGCCATAATAAACTCCCCAGCCCCAACCTCGTCCCCAGTGCTTACTTTATTTCCAACCTGGTTTCCAATAATAAACCCTGGATAGGAAACTTTCTTCCTGTATCCTGATTCGATACCGCAATTGGCTAGTAATGGATTTATATCGTGTACTTGGTGTTATTATTCACAACGTGCAGTACGTGTTTTTCGCGATCATTTGTCCATGCCTCCTCGAAAATACTAATTTCCTTTCCAATATGGTCATATTAATATGAAATATGATACTGCATGTTGTCTCGATAAAATCGTAACAGTTTAATGTAAAAAAAAATTGTGTTTTTGTAACTCACGCCGTGCTTGCGCTGCGATGAATTGACTCTGTTTTCACCCCAGACACCGCATACAAAAACAAACGCTAATGTAACGCATATCCAGGCACCAGACTATTCCTCATGTGCATACGTGTTCAAAAATCTTGCACATGCAAATGATCAAATACCAGGGTGAGAGAGCAGGTAGTGATGGGCGCGTACTGTTCGACACCCTGGGGACGAGGTTGCCCCAGCCCCACTCATACGCCTGCACGGTAAACAGCCATTGACAACTCCAATCTATCCTGGCCTTTGTGGGAAAGGGTTGGCTCATTACCAAACAGAGCGTGGGAAACAAGACAAACATGTATATCATCATGGCTACGAAATTCTACCACCAATGAGAAGACCCGATGCCAACATCCGAGCAAAACTATTTCAGTCGACATGGCTGATAGGTCATAAAAGCGGCACAGCTAGGACCGCCCAAAACTCATCACGTTTGAAATTCATGCGGATTTCTCAAACTCTTCCATCATAGCAACATAATTGTCAAGGAAACCAGTGAAGGCCCTCGTAAATATTCATGAGTCAGTTTCTACCAAAATGTCTTCCATAATGATATTGGGTGATTTAAGTTCATCTACTCGTGCTCTTTTGTCTGTACTAGATATTGGTGTACTCCTAAAACTGTGAAATAGGCCTACACGACCAAGTGGTTTTCTTGTGCATAGACATTTTCAACCCTCTGAAAATTCGTATTTATTCTTTGATTATTTTTTAGCTCCCATTAAAAAAAATTGCTCGGCCGCGGTAAAACAAACTTTATTATTCGTTGATTTTGATGTCACATTCAGAAGTGAATGACACCATATTATTTCATAAAGAACACAATATATACTTTTAAAAGTATAGAGACTAACTTTATGCTGTATTTTCTAAAGATACTACGTTGTTTAGTTTTCAATATTTCTTACATATTCATTACACGATAGAGCAAAGAACATGATTACACTCATCATTTTTCTTACATTCTAGATTGCGGAAATGAACTCTCTAATACCTCGCACAGTCAAATTAAATTTATGAAAATGACAATGCATATGGAACTTCGGTAGGATATAATTACTATTTTGGGGTGTGGGGCATTAATTCTTCAAATGCTTTATTACTCCACATTAATTACAAATAATTAAATTCTAATGAATACCGAAGGGTCTCTTGATGAAGTCTAAATATTTTTGAACAACATTTCATATCATTGCCATGACGTGGTAACTTGTGATGGTCTCCCCGTCTCGTCAAGTAAATGATGGCTTCTTGAGTACCTACTCAGAAATCGACAAGGAAATGTTTACACATGTATATTATATATATTAGGCCAAGCAAATTTTCAATACATAACAGAATGTTTGATGTCAAAGGAATCCTCATTTAATTAACAATAAGTTGATTTTTAAGTCAGGGTTTAACCAATCATAACAACAAAGTTGCGATCTTATTCCCTGGACCTTTATTCTGTCCGGACGCGCGAAGAAAACACCGCGATGCGGCCAGACAATGCCACACAACCCATTGCTCGCTACGCGTTTGGCACGGTCAAAGTATAGTTCAGATCCCGCTCCACACTGCACAACACAGCAACAGGGATAATACGTGCACATTACCACGTGTCAAACAAGTCTGACAACGGCTGATCCCGCTCCACACAAAATGCCATCCGCGTACAAAAATACATGCGGTAGTAGACTATCAGTCTGGTTCCAACTCTCGTCACCGTTGTCAGCCACAATTTGCTCGTTTCGCCTCTGTTGTACCATGGAGTTATTTCTCCGTGGTTACTTGTACTTGGTGCCTCTCTATTATTACAATCGAAACCGTCGGATCGAACACGTACGTATTGGCCCGGCGGGTCTGCAGAAGATCGGGCATATTCACACCTTTTGTTATTTAAATGAAGCGTTCTGGCCCGTGCCAGGACGGGTTGTCAAGGGCTCGTTTGTTTAAAAAACAATGACGCAATGAGTGACAAAGTGCCTTGCCCAAGGACACACGCACCATAGCCGCAGGATGGACTCGAACCCACAACCTGCAGAATTACCCGCAGACCATATTAAAATTCAATGCTCCAGACTAATGATGTGCAAACCCGACCTGAAACCGAAACCAACCCGACCCGAAACCGACTTCGTGTTGGGTCGGGACGGTTTGTCCATCTTTTCAGTCGGGTCGGGTCGGTTTTGGTTTTGCATTTACATTTTCGGGTCGGGTCGGGTCGGGTCGGGTCGGTTTAGCCATCTTTTGAAAAAATAGAAATAAACCAAAATAAACTGAAACAGTTGAGAAATTCAGGTGATGCAATATTATTGACAGCCACTGTGACCGCAGCCCATTGTGTGGTGTGGCCACCGAGCACACTATCAAGTTCCCACGGTATGAATTTCTCCAGTCGGATCAGGACTGACAGTGAAATAGATAGATTGTAACAGATTTCATGATACCGCGTGATGACCATGCGTTTGTTCAATAAGCAGGGTTACTCTCGATCAACCCACTGAGTATGACTGAGTGAGAGATGATGGTTTTGCAAAAGACTTCATGCCACGTGGGTAAGGGCAGGCACAAAAAAGTGATCACTTTGTCCAAGCCAGGTATTTAGGTTTTTTCAGGGTTTTTTTTCAGGTCGGGTCGAATTGGGTCGGTTTTACCTTATTTTTTGTCAGTTCGGGTCAGGTCGGTTTGAGGGAGTTAAGATCGGTTTCAGTTGAGATTCAGTGTATATCTGTAATGTTTCGGGTCAGTTTGGCCTGGTCAACCAGACCCGATGCACATCATTACTCCAGACCACGAGACCACGGCACCCCACATACTTCACGCTAAACCTGCACGAACCAATATGAGCACACGATGTGTCCCTTCCACTGGGGCCCTTGAAACTTCTCTCTGTTCATGCGCAGAGTCCATAGGGACAAGACAATTTATCTCATACGAGTAAAGTCATATTCAAGACCTTAAAGGATCACCTTCAAGAGAATGTACTCATTTGGGCTAGAAAAAGCTTTTACCAATAAACTGATATTAGTTGGTAAGATAGTTACTGGACCCAGAAATATTTGCCCTTTTCATGCAATAGAGCCTGAAAATCACCCCTGGTGACGTACTTTCAGGACCCTTAAACGCAAAAGTTTACTTTGAACTTGTAAAACTTCTAGAATTTGCAATTATTTTTGTTCATTTACTTTTACAGAAAATCACGATGAAAAATGTCTTTCTGGAATTGTTACTGGCATATCAATATTTGGAAATGATAAATCACCCGACTTGAACGAGAAATATTGTGCCAAAAATTAAACCCCTCACTAACCAAAATCAAAAATACACAAACTTAAACTTAGGGATTTATAATAGTTTATAGATTGCACCCATGATTGCAGAATACCTTTTAAACAATTACCTGTTTTTACCCAGCATTAGTACTCTAAGTGATTTTAGAGCACCTAGTCCAGTTATATCCTCCAGCTGGTTGTCATACAGGTCCAGGAATATCAGTCTCCTCAAACTGGTGAGGTGCTCTATTTTGCGGATACTGTTGTGCTGAAAGTTGAGTAACCTGAGATGCTCCTCTCCTTCTAGAATTGGGCACACTGTAAGCCTCCTCCTGTTTTCAAAATGGTTGCCTTTGATATATTACAAACACATACAACATAACTTTCAAGTTTAAATCCAATCTCTCTAGAAATATTAACTTGTTTGGTTTTAAAAATTTTACTTCATGTCCTGCTTAGTCATAGTTCAATATGTGTTTTTTTTCACTGAAACTGTGTCAGTCTCAGCAATACAACTCCTGCAGTCACCTGTCAAGTCACTAGCTATTCAAATAAACTATTACAAAGGCATTCCTTTGTCATTGTTCATCCTGTTTCTTGTGACTTGACTTATGAAAAGAGTTGTGACGGAACCTGTGAAAGGATTTGTGGTGTACTTGACAACACTGACCTACCTATCAAGGTTCAATCTGTCTGGGTTTGCCGATCTTTCCTCCTGTGACCTGTATATGACCGGTACACCAGGGGCGACAGGACTCTCACCAATCATGACCTTATCCCCTGAAAGCCACAACATGGATCCGTTAATCAAATGAACAAATACATTTATAGTACCATCAGAATGCAAATCATGATGCATGATAATCCCTAACAACACTTTTTTTCTCTCACAGTAGTGTCAAAACATGAGCATATTGAAAAAAAATTTTTTTATTGTGTCCTTATCTACATGGCACACAATGTAGTCCTTCATAATAACCTAGTATATAAGTCAAGGATATAATCGGCTATTATGAACTGAATTTTAATATTGAAAGCAGTAGAAAACATTTGCAAAAATAAAAAAATGAAATTCCCAATCATTGGAGAACAGCTTACCAGTTTTTAATTTATTTATTTATTTTATTTGTTCTCATTTTATGGCTTTTCGGCATAGCTGCGGAAAAGCCTTTGATTTGGCCTGATTTTTAAAAACAATTGTTTCTTCTTCCATAAACGTTGTCATAAAACGTTGTCATATAACTTTGAAACTTAACATAGGCAAAAGCATAGCAGATGGTCTGTGAAGATAGATACTATGATGACGTCATTACAGGTCATGGGACGTCGTCTTAAAAGTGTATATTTTAAGGCAGCCTCGACTCCATGGGCGCGTGCGCGTTCCTTACACTAACCCTCGGCCATGATGAACCCGTAAATGATGCTGACTGGCTAATCAGAGCGAAATTGCACCCCGGGTGTGCCCATAATGCGCTCACATGCTTTGCACGTCACGTCACGTACAAACGTTTTGTTTATCAAAAGTGCGCAATGCCTATGGCATATGGATTATGGCAGCCTCGTTTTTCGCTTAAAAAACCTGTATCTTCGGTTGTAAAGGGAAGAAAGAGGTACGTACATTTAATACAAATCCTTGTTAAATAACGCGACGTCCAAACCTTATGTTTGAAAGGACTGATTCTTCAAAAACACAACTCTCAACATTTTAAAGATGGCGTCGCACGTTAAACAGATAGACTGCAGCTCTAATTATAATGTGCCATATTTTGACACATTTAAATAAGACAAATCCAGGGGTTGAGATCACGCAAGGCATGATGGGAAACAACATGGTGCAGCAAGATCTCGTACCCATGGGAATGAGGTTAATTTTAAGGTCCTATATCTAGAGACCTACAAGTCACAAGATGAATTAAAAAGTCTTCTTTTTTTTATAGGTTTGCTAGGTCATAGATATTTACACAAAAATGTGGAAAATGTGTGACGTCATAATGACGTCATTAAAGTGCCATTTTTTAAAACACATACCGGTATGAGACCTGCTCCCATGAAACACAGACAAAGTTGCACAAGTTGTTTGTGAAGCATGTGAAGTCATTTGGGGTAGGAACTGTCCATTTTAAGGCTCTTGAAACCTTTCAATACGTGTATCTCATAATTGGGTTGTCAGGCTTTTATCCCTTAATCCTTCTTCCAGAGGTGATAGGGTCACAGTACCTATTTATTTATTTATTTATTATCCACATCCAACAGCAGAAAAAAACGCCAATTACAGGACTATCACATATCATATATCATATATCATTTTGAAGCTGAAAACCTCAGTAATTTGAAAAATCTATTCCTAAAAACAAATAAAAATTGTCAATTTTGTCTGGGTTTTGTGGGAGCAGGTCACATATACAGTCTTGTGGTTGCGAAGGGCGATTTCCAAAGGTTACGTTACACTTTATTTTGAATGAAACAACATGCACACAGACATGTTCACACAGGTGGGTGAAATCTTTGAAAATTAATTTCTCCCGTTTGGGAAACTGTATTTTCTTGCAACTTTCTGGGCTTATTTCTCTTATAATGATCCAAGTATGTGCTAAAATTGTTGTGATATGTTCATTACTTTTTGCTGAAATTGGAAAAATAGGTCAGTCTACGTGCAAGTTGTACCACTGGTGTTTGCAATATCTGTCAATCTTTTTAAGCCTCACAAATATTAATAAGGTTTCTATCCATTATGGTGTGCAGTAAAAATGTGCATAAAAGCCTCCTTCACAAGTTATTAAATAATACATATCACCCTTTTTGCCGGCTTTCATTGGTCGATACTGAGACCCACACCAAGACCCATGCCAAGTCACGCCGAGTGACGCTAATGAATATACATGTAATATGCGCTTCGTCACTGTGTTGCTGGGCCAAAATCGGTCAACCATAGTGCCTACGGCGCTCAGGGTCTTTGCTGAAAACCACATGTTGTTTTGGACAACAAAAAATCCTTGTCCAAATTTTCCTTGGAGATTACACATGTACACTAGCATTTGCAACAACAGATTAAGCTGAAATTCGGAATATACTTAGATGATATAAGTGTTCAACTACTCGTGAAATAACAACTTGAGTAGATTCCTAGAAATTGAGATAAATACATGGATTGGGGAAGTTTTCGAACGACTTGAAGGACAGCTTTACCAGTAACCAGTATTGAGGTTTCGGCATCGATGACGGCATTTTTTTTCAATGACATGAAGTTCTTCTTCCATTATAATTAGCTGTTTGGTGTACACACTGAAGCAGCTCTTGTTTTCGTTAAGATTTTTGGCTTTTCCGCATAGTTGGGGAAAAGCCTTTCTTTTTGCTCTGATTTTTTTTCTTTCTTCTACTTCTTCTTTTTGTCGCCACAAAATCCCATAGACATTGTACACGTCTTTTACCGCCTGCACTTTTGCCATTCAACTTTGTCATACATCATTCAAAGTCACCAAAGGCATAGTCCTTATAGCATAGATGTGCCCAGAAGAGTGACGTCATGGTGACGTACTCATGGGTCACTGGACGTCATATTGAAGATTTCTAGATGTAATCTTTGAAAATCAATATAAAATCAACCGTGAGAGACCTGAGCTTGATCTTTGCGGGAATTGATTGAATAATACGGGATCTTCATTTTATCTCAAGTGAGCCAAATCACGTGACCCTTTCTTCCGGTCCACACCGGAAGTGCATTATAATTTAAAAATTGAAAAAGATGTGAACTTGCTCTTAATGATGTCAGTTATGGCTAGGTTGTACTTTACAGAAATTACTGGTGACGTCATTACATGTTAGAGCGCCCTCTAGCAGCAGGTTCAAAGATATTTAAAATGAATAATCAGTTGATGTGTGTGGCCAAGTTTGCTGCATTCACTTTATGATTAATATGTATAATTAGCTTTATGCTAAGAAAAAGTTGAAGGGGAAAAGATTGATGACGTCACCTGACCTGGCACATACTTGGACCACCACCCACAGATGGTCCTAGAAGAAATTTGTCATCGTGATGTCATCAGGTGTCAGGTTACGCATTAAAGATGCATTTTTCCCCATGTGTTTTGTACACGCTTTCGTCAAACCATACACTTTGACACTTTCTTAATGTGATCGACTTCAGACTTGGCACATACTTAAACCATCACCCATGATGACGTCATGATTCGGCATTCATCTTCAGACGGTTGTATAAGTGTGTGCCAGGTTTGAAGTCGATCGGACCGTATCGTATATAATTTTTGCAAAATTTGAAGAAAATATTAAAACTTGAAAAATTCATAAAAAATCAGATGATGACGTCATGATGACGTCACTTCAGATTTTGAATGCTGTTATCCATACTTACCTACCAAAAAGCCAAAAAAAAAAGTTAACGAAAATAAGGGCTGTTTCAGTGTGTAGACCGAAACAGCTAAAAAAAAAAAAAAAATCTTAACGAAAAACAAGAGCTGTTTTGGTGTGTACACCGAAACAGCTAACGAGAGATCTACATGTATGTCTGTTTGCAACAGAACATAGGGCTTTTCCGCATTATGCTTTTTTATCAATAACACGTCCGTGGCTATGCATGTACTACGTTTCAATCAACCAGTAACGTTTCTGTTTTAGCCTCTGAAGAAGAACTTGCTAAGTTCGCAACGTCAGGCCACATTAATTTTTAGATTTATATATTTCAGGTCCACCCAGTCAGTAAGCAGTTTGCAGCAGTCTTACTTTTTTCACGTTTCAATCGAATCGAACCTATGGCTCTTTATTTTTTATTTTTTTAAATATGCACCTTTAAGACCACATCACAAGACCCGTGATCACTTGCCGCCAGAGTGTGCTCGAATAATGCATGACGTTACTGGTCAGATTTTTGACATCGTTGAAAGCAAGTTCACATCTTTTACCAATTGCAAATAACAAGGCAATTTCGGGTTCAACAGGAAAGAAGGGTCACGTGATTTTGCACGTTATATCATAAATTAAGACCATGAATTATTCTATCAATGCCCGTAAAAAAAAACAAAATTAGATCTCTCGCTGTTGATTTTAGGTGATGACGTAATCATGATGTCACCTGGCTGTGCTCATTATTTTATTGTGGTTTTAGACTGTACCAAGTTTAAAGCCAGTCAGATGAATTTAAGTGTTAAATTTTTTAAGCAGAATATAATTGTAAATATTTTAAAAATCGGGAAAAATCTACAGATGACGTCATGGTGACGTCATTTCAGATTTTGTGTACTAGTACTATTATCTACCCACCCACTAAGTTTCATGACGATCGGACATTCCCTTACATGTGTTTAAAAAAATCGCATTGTTGATGATGTCATAATGACGTCACACAATTTCCACAATTTTGTGAATATACCTGTTACCTAACAAACATACACAAAGAATTTTGAATTTGGCATATTGCGTTCGTGAGATATGGGTTAAAGGTCCAAAATGTCACAAAATCGATATAAACTTACACGATGACGTCATGATGGTATCACCTCAATGTTTACATATAACACATCCCGGCCTACCTACATACCGACCTACCCTCAACCCTATCGGACTTACAGTTCTGTAGATATAGGGTCTTAAAGTTTGCACATTTAAGATGACGTCACATGCCCTGTGATGACGTAATCATGATGTCACTTGGCAGTGCATATTATTCTATTGTAATTTTAGTCTGTACCAAGTTTGAAGCCAATCAGACGAATGAAAGTGTTAAATCTTGTAAGCAGAATAAAATTGTCAATATTTAAAAAATCACCAAAAATCTACCGATGACGTCATCGTGACGTCATTTCAAATTTTGAGTACTAGTATTATTATCTACCCACCTACCGTTTCATGACGGTCAGACATTCCCTTCTATGTGTTTTAATAAATCGCATTTTTGATGCCGTCATAATGATGTCACACAATTTTCACTATTTTGAGAATATACCTATTCCATAACAAACATAATACCAAAAGAATCCCCCCACAGAAGTGTGGGACGAGTCTACGAGTGATACTTACCCAAATAGCTACTACATATGCATATTTATTCAGCCGACAGGCTCAAACGCTAAAAGATTTAATCAACCAACGAGCGCCCTCTCGGGGCCTACCCATTATGCTACGTCATGAATCCGCCATTATACTTCCTCTTTTTTCTCGCGCACTAAAGGCGAAAAACCATCATAACGCGAGCCGAGAGTGGGGAGGAGGGCGGGAAGCTATTTGGGTAAGTATCACTCGTAGACTCGTCCCACACTTCTGTGGGGGGGGGGGGGGGGGGGGGGAGTCTACTTCATTCACTTACCCAAATAGCTACTACATATGCATAGAGTGGCACCGACAACTGGTGGCCGGGTAGGCGAGACGCCCTTCAACCAAATGGTTAAACAACAGCATATATATATATATACATCATGATTTAATCCATTTAGGTTGAATATACATGTAAGGTATTACCTGCCTAGTTGGTCTCCTGGCCAGGCCAGGAAAGACTACTGTGCAGGGTAGGGTTCTTAGACGAGGACTGGTGAGATACCAGTATCGTCTTCCCCATGTTACCTCCAGTCTGGAGTATGTCACGTAGGTAGCAAGATGTGAATGTCGAGGTCGACTTTCAGCATGCTGCCTGTGAAACTTCAGAGATAGGGACCCCACTAAAAAATGTCCAGAACGTCACTACGGCGCGTACGTCATGGGCCTGGACAAGGACTCGGACAGGAGCATCCCTTTTGGACGGCCTATCCGAGTTAGCGAATTTGATTGCTTATACATCCCAACGCGAAATGGTGTCCCTTGAGTCGGGGCCATGCGGCTGCATGGTTGTAATAAAAAGCCGCCCGCAATCACCCCTGAGTGGTTTAGTGTGTGCTAAATATCATTTTAGGGATCGCACAGGGCACCATAATTTGTTTGCGGGGACAGAGGAGGTGGACCCAATTTTTTTTTTGGGGGGGGGACGAAAATATCAGGAGGGCTAAACCCTGCTGTCTGATTTTTCGTCAGAAAGGACACTTTTGGGATCAGGCGGATCCCGCCTGGTTCCCAGTGAATACGTCTTGGATCTAAAGTCAGCGCGTGGATCTCGCTGCTACGCCTAACAGTAGCCTTGCGAGCAGAAAGGCTAGCTTTATTGACACGTGAATGAGAGGTGCCTGGCCCAAAGGTTCGTATGGAGCCTTGGCCAAAAACTTCAGGACCGAACCCAGATCTCAGGATGGGACTAGATTCCGGACTGTTAGCCTCTCATTGAACATTCCACGGGGTAGGTGAGTGATCGCCACATTAGAGGAAATGGATGAGCCATCAGCGAAGCCGTGTGAACTACTGCTATGGCTGATCGTTAATTTCGCACCATTCCTACTGACAAATTGGCTCTGAACAATGACAGTAGAAATTCTGAACAGTGGTTTAAAGAAGCACAGAGTGAATCCACAGCACCACCTACTATAATGTCGTAGTTGACTGTCATAGATTCGTCGTGTTGAGAGACGACGTCCCTTTGCGGCCGGGGCTGCAGCGTCTTCAGAAAGACCTGCTGATCGGTAAGCGAGCTTGACAGTGGCCAGCACGCTAGGTGGAGATCTCCTGGAGCCGGGTGTCGGGACAGGGATCGAGGCTAAAAGGGTAGGTCATGACAATCTGGGAGGATTAGAGGGGAGCCCACTAGGAGCCTCACCAGTCGCGGAAACCAGGGCTGGCGCAGCCAGAAGGGGGCTATCAGTAGGATCTTGCACCTGTCTCTCTCCAGCTTCCCGATGACCTTTGTAAGGATTGAGATCGGAGGGAAGGCGTAAGTGAACATGTTTGTCCAGTCTATTGATAGTGCGTTCGAGGCCCATGCCTGAGGATGATGGGATCTCGAGCAGAACACCCCGAGCTGAGTGTTGATTACGGAGGTAACCAGGTCTATGTGTGGACAACCTAGGATCGAGAAGATCTGACTTACGATTCTCTTGTTCAATGACCACTCCGTGGGAATTACTTTGCCCCTGGAGAGAGAGTCCGCTATGTCGCTTTCAGCACCAGGAATGTGAATGGCATGTAGATCTACTTTGTGTCTGGTTAGCCACTAAAACATTTCCCAAGTCAGGTAGCACAGCTGGGGTGATCTTGTACCGCCCCGTTTGTTAATATATGCTACCACTGTCATGTTGTCGGTCTTGATTAGATCAGACCGGCCCACTACGTCTGCTTGGAAGTGGTGTAAGGCGTTGACTGCAGCCTAGAACATTGATATGTAGGGACCGAATGTTGTCGTCCCAAATTCCTGCAGCTTGTCGAGGGGGAGGCGTCAGAGGAGATTATGGTGTGAGGATCCCCTCTGGGGAAACTCCATCTGCACCGAATGTTCTGTTCCAATGGCCACCACCGAAGGTGTGGCCGAATGACTTCGTTGATTGAGATCACTAGAGAGATTGGATCTGTCTTGGGTCTGTCATGTGCCAAAAGATGCATGTGCAAAGGACGCATCCTCAGTCTGCACCAGGGGACCAGGTCCACTAAGCTGGCCATGATCCCTAGAAGTTTCAGCCAAGCTTGCGCTGGAGCGACTTGAACGGATAGGAAAAGTTTGACGCACTTCCGCAGGCTGGTAACGCATTCCCCTGTGGGGACGGCTATGCCCCTGCGTAGATCGATCTCTGTTCCCAGAAAAGTGATTTCCTGGGACGGGATTAGTTGGGACTTCTTCTCGTTGATGATGAAGCCTAGCCTCGTTGTCAACGTATTAGTATCTCTCATATTTTGAGCAGTTTCGTCTTTTGATTTTCTCACTATCAGCCAGTCGTCAAGATCCATAAAGATCATTATGTTTTCTCGATGAAGACATGATGCAACTGCCCGCACAACCCTGGTAAACACTCTTGACGAGGTTGATTGTCCGAAGGGAAGGGCAGTTAACTCATAAGTGCGCCCCTGATACCGGAAACGTAGGAATCAGGAGTGCTCTTGGAAGATGGGGACATGTAGGTATTCGTCTTTTAGGTCTAATGACGTCCCCCACGCTGGTGTGGGTAACGACTCTAGAACTACATGGAGAGTTTCCATTTGGAAACGCTTGGGTCTGACAAACTTGTTGAGCGGTTTTAGCTAGCCACCTTCTTTGGTGTTAGAAAGGAGGACAGGAAGCCTGTGAACTGTTCCATTGGTGGCACCAAGCGGACCGCTCTCTTCTTGATAAGGGATGATATCTCCTGTTCGAGAGCTAATCGTTTGTCTGTGTTTGTCGGAACCAGTGTTTCGCAAACACATATTTCCGACCAAGGGATGCTTGTAGATTCTAGTTGACAGCCGTGGCTGACTATAGAAAGCACCCTTGCGTCGCAGGTGATCTCTCTCCAGAATTTCTGAGATGACCCCCAACGAGCCTGAGTGTGGGGGTCGGCTCCGTGGGGGAGTCACCGCTGCCATCCAAGGCGGGGGGCCGATGGCCCACCGCCACATCCCCGGCCGCTAGTTAGTGCATACTGGCGCGCAGGGGCAGAGTAGGGGCGTGGAGCTGAAACCATTGCACCAGCTGATGCCTTGGCCGTCTGTTGGCGAAAGGGCTTGAATGGTTTCTTAGGGGAAGGGCGAAACGAGGGAGCACCTCTCATTGCCTTCTTCCCAGATAACTTGGGCTTGTTAGTAGCTGAAGGCTTCTTCAAGCTCAGTTTGTCCGCTGTTTCGATTCGTTTGGCTTCAACTTCCAGAATCTCCTGGAATTTGCCTCCGAAAAGGTCTTTGCCCATAAGAGGAAGGTCTTCTAACTTCTTCTTAGCGCCTTCGTGCGGTATGTAAAGTGCCTCCATCACGTTAGTCCTACGCGATTTGGCGGACAAGATAGAGATTCTCGTAAACTGATCTAGAGAAAAACGTAGTATTTCGTCCAGACATCGGAAGGCTGCTGCTAACATATCGGCTGGAATTTGTGAATTTTCCTCACATGCGCAGACGATATATTCAGATAATAAAAGTAAAAAGGCGCTTGTTTGTGAGCCAAATCTAGCCGCCTCATCGACTTTCTCCATTGTATCCTCCATCTACGATCGGCGCATAAACGATCAACCGGCATAGCTGGGAAAGGTGGATCTCCAGGTTCCTCCACACCAGTCTGTCGTTTGAAAGAACGACGGGTGGTCTCTGGCTTACTGCTCTCTGGTAGTTGCAGTACTAGTTGCAGTACTCGAACCATATCTCTTTGAACCAGCCTTAGCTGAGTCTCAAATGGCGAAAAATTGCCAGGGTCAGTGGCCACTTCACCTCCAGAACACCCATCTTGCGAGTGAGTGGAAGGGGGGTGAGTACTATCGACATCTATGTCAGGAACATCTTGAACAGAAGTGCCTAAATTCATAGATGGGTGTAAAGAAATTCCCAACTGCAATCTCGGGGGCGCCCAATCGCGGCCCGCAGTAGGTGGATTATCTGAGCAGACACTTATGGCAACCCCAGGATCTGGGGGCCCAGTGTGTTCCCCTCTCATCCCGCCCGAATTCGGCAGGATTGCGCCCGGATCCGGCTGAATTAAGCCCGGATCCGGCCGGACCGCGGCCGGATCGGAGCCGGATCCGGCCAGATCACACTCGGATCCGGCCAGATCACACTCGGATCCGGCAGGATTAGACCCGGATTTGGGTCCGGAAATGTGGCCGCCGGGAGTGACCTCTCAGTCACCGCTGGGGCTGATCTCCATTGTTGTTGTTTAGTGAGGGCTGCTAGCGAAACGTTGATGTCCTGGAAAGCTTTTAGAAAGATTCCGTGGATACACATTTGTTTTTATTTTTCCGATGCGTCGACTTACGGGGGGAATCCCCTGAAGAAGACGGCGCTGCCTTGTGTTTCCTTTTCTTACTTGGGTGACTTGATTCACTGGATGAAAACTCCGATAATATCCTGGGAATTCCGGAGCATTGATCAAAGAATGACGTTGACTGCGAATCCGTGGCCCGAATTGGGAGAGGAGGCAAGTCAGTCACCGCGAGTCCTGCCCATTCCGCACGGGTGGAAGCAGGAAGCTCGGAGCGCGAAGAACGCGCAGACGGGGCCGGTGAGGATTGAATCCTTTTACCGCTCCGTGACTGGTCGTCCCCGAGGGTTGCTGGAGCCAGCAGACCGGGGGGGACGAGGCGAAGAAATTCCTGTGAAACCACGGGAAATCGACGCCGGGTTGCTAGGTGACGCCGATGGTCCGGAGACCGGCAGCGTGATCGAGCGACTAGTGGTCCCTTTTTGGGTCTTACCCTTGGGACCGCTGGTGGCCTTTGATGCGGCCTTTTTAACCGCGGGACCCTTACGGCTGGTCGCCTGGGGGGCCGTGGTTACACGGGGAGTTTTATCCCCGGTATCCTCACAGTGTTCCATACCGTAGGACGTATGTTTGATGCCAGTCAAAACGCGTAACACGGGATGACCGTTACAGACTACCGCGATGTCCCTGCGTGGGGAATCACTGCTATCTCGTCTTTTCGTACTATTGTACTACTGAGATAAATGCAGTTGAGAACGGCCGAGGGGAAGGGAACGACCGCTGGTCGCTGTACCCCACGGAATTTCAACTTACACGCCAGGCGAGGCGGCCGAGGGAAGGGAACGGCCAGCGGCCGATATGCCCACGAATATCTGCTATCTCGTTTGTCGCCGCACTACCGAGATAGCTTAGGACGGCCGAGGGGCAGGGAACGACCTCTGTCGATATACCCAACGAAACCTCCTCTTCTAGCTCCCCGAGCTAGCTGAAACGGTCAGGGGGAAGGGAACGACCTCTGTCGATATACCCCCACTGTACTCGTTTCGCTAGGCCCTAGCTCACCGCGAGCTTAGGGGAAACGAACGGAGAACAGGGAACGGCCGAAACCGCTGTATTCTTCGAAACGTTTCGCTAGTCCCCTGAACGGCCGAAAGTCTGACTTCCGGAACAGGGGCCCCACGTGTGGGGCGACTAGCAGACCTTGTGGAGAATAACCGCACTTTCTCTCCAGGGATATACGACGCACTGTCTCCCCTAAAGGTCTATACGGATTCGTCCGTCTATGGAGTCATAAACTAAATGCACTGCTTTTTTTTTTTTTTGACAAAGAAATGTTATTATTAGATAACTGTACAACAGAAATAATAATACTAATATCTCAGGAAAGCCGACTCGGCTAAATGGGGATTGCACTCGATCCCAAAGGGAGAACCCATGATGCCTAACCGGCACTGGGCTAGTCCCGCGGTGCCAACCTGGCCCCCCGCACGTGGTGTCAGACAAAGGCTGAAAAACCTGCTACGCCACGTGAAAGAAAAACGAAAGCAAAATGACTCCAAAATCACTCCAAATGAAAACTCCTTAACTCAAACCAAACTCTACAGATTCTACACAACTCACTTCGTTGATAAATTCTATAAAACAGAAACTCTTAAAGCGAAAATCGTACAAAAACTTGTCAAAAGGCGAGAGCAAAAATATTTGCTTCTGCACGATGCCGTCGCTAGAAAAAAAGAGGAAGTATAATGGTGGATTCATGATGTAGCATAATGGGTAGGCCCCGAGAGGGCGCTCGTTGGTTGATTAAATCTTTTAGCGTTTGAGCCTGTCGGCTGAATAAATATGCATATGTAGTAGCTATTTGGGTAAGTGAATGAAGTAGACTTTTGAATTTAGCATATTGCGTTTGTGAGATTTGGCTTAAGAGTCCAAAAGTTCAAAAACAATATAAAATCACATGATGACATCGATGATACCTATAACACATCCCGGTCTACCTACATACTGAGTTTCAACCCAATCGGACCTACAGTTTCGTAGATATAGGACTTTAAAATATGCTCATTTGTGATGACGTCTCGTGACCCATGGTGACGTCATGATGACGTCACTCTTCGGGGCACATCCATGCTATAAGGACTAAGCCTATGCTGACTTTGAATGATGTGTGACAAAGATGAATAGCAAAAGTGAGGGGTGGAAGAAACGTGTACAATGTCTATGGGATTTGCCAGGGAATAAAAAGAAGAAAGAAAAAAAAATTGAACAAAAAGAAAGGCTTTTCCGCTTTTTGCGATAGAGATCTATGTCTGTTTGCAACAGAACAAAGGGCTTTTCTGAAAACCTTTTTTTAATTTTTTTTTTTTATGAATAACACATCCCTGGCTATGCATGTACAACGTTTCAATCGAATCGGACTTAGTGAAGTGGATAAAACAAATCGCCACGTGAAGGAGTTTTGGCAACGCAAAAAGAGAAATTTCCTGTGCAAGATCAGGCTCTCTGCCGCTCATTTACGCTGCCTTGCCTATGTGTACAACCCACAGCATGTGTTTGTACGTCTGTGGTGCAACCGTTTAAGTTATGCAGCGCCCTCTTCTGGTGAGAATGAAGAGACGTAATGTACAATGTACATTGTACATGTAAAGGCTATACGATGTGGTCAACCTGAATTTTAAGCATGCTGCAAGTACGCTTATTGCCACCAAACCTAGGAAGGTTTTAGACCTATCCATAGAGTGTGTTTTGAAGCAAAATTCAAGAATATAACTATCAGGGTTGGATTTTTTAGGAATTTTCAAAGAAAAAAAAGTTGTTTTCATTCTAACTTCCGGTCTGATAACGTCATCATTTTTTGGTTCGCACAGGTGTTGTCTGCATTAAGGTCATCATATACACTAATTTTGAAGCAATTACCGCAAACCTTGCCACAGACATCAACTCAAAATTCATTTTAAATACTTTTCAACCTGCTGCTAGAGGGCGCTCTAACATTTTATGACGTCACCTGTAGTTGTTTTGTGAAATAAAACCTAACCACAGACTAACATCATTGAAAGCAAGTTCACATCTCTTTCCAGTTTTAAATGGACCGGAAGGACCGGAAGGAAAGGTCACAAGACTTTTCGCACACGAGATAAAATGAAGACCCTAGATAATTATATCAATTCCAGCAAAAATCAAGTTCAGGTCATTCACGGTTGATTTTATATTGATTTTCAAAGATTTAATCTAGAAATTTTTAACGTGACGTCACGTGACCCATGGTGACGTCACCATGACGTCACTTTCGTAGCACATCTATGCTATAGGAACTATGCCTGTGCTGATTTGAATGATGTATGACAAAGATAATGGCAAAAGTGAAGGCCAGAAAAGACGTGTACAAAGGATATGGGATTTTGAGGCGACAAAAAAAAGAGGAAGAAGAAAGAAAAAAAAAACTAGAGCTGTATGTCTGTTTGCAAACAGACACAGGGCTTTTTCGCATTTTACACATATTTGTTTCATTGGTCCTTTTGCAGTCACTTTTCAGAGTGCTTCATGCAGTTAAAGGTTGTTCAAAATGCTTAGAATAATTCTTAAAATATAATTGTATCACATGACGTCACATGCCCTGCAATGACGTCATCTTTAAAACCCTTTTCAATGCACATTTTGTCATTGTGGTCTTGGTTTGAACCAAGTTTAATGTCAATCCGATGAAAGAAAGTGTGCAATTTTTGGAAGCAAAATAAAATTATAAATATTTAAAAAAACATAAAAAACAAACGATGACGTCATCGTGATGTCACTGCGGATTTGCATACTAGTACGATTATTTACCTTCCCACCAAGTTTCATGACAATCGGACCTTTTCTTATATGTGTTTTGAAAAATAACATTTTGATGACGTCATGATGACGTCACACATTTTTCAAAATTTTGTGCGAATACCTATTACCTAACAGACCAAATACAAAAAGATTTTTGAAGTTTGCATGTTACGTTCGTGAGATATGGCTAAAAGGTAAAAAAATTCAAATATTCATATAAAATCTCAGGATGACGTCATCATGACGTCACCTCATTTTTTTTACCTATAACACATCCCGGTCTAGCCACAATCCAATCGGACTTACAGTTCTGTAGATATAGGACTTCAAAATATGCACGTAAATTTCCAAAAATCAATAAAAAAAATTAGGTGATGATGTCATCATGACGTCATAGTCTTGGCATAATCTTTGTATGAGGGTCTTCCTTGGCTGTAACTTTGATGACGATTCCAGATCGCCAAGTTATAAAAATGGTGGCTTGAAAATGTGTACAAAGTCAATGGGCTAAAAATCCCACTGCAGAAAACTGCACCTTTAAATACGTGATTTGCCTGAAACATTTTTATAAAATATTACTTGATATTCTGACTCTTGGGAATATTTTCAATCAAATGACAGAGCGTAAAAATACGATTTCTCTTTCCTTCTCATAGTAAATCTTGGCCGAAGTTCAGAACTACTCAGTAAGATATATCAGTGTTGTATAGGAAAAGACTTGTGGAGAAAGCTGTGTACAAAGTCTATGAGAAAAATTAATTATTCATAAATCCATAATAAATCACTTGATGACGTCACCATGACGTTACTCTTCGGGACACAACTTTGCTATAGGGACTATGCCTGTGGTAACTTTCAATGATGTTTGACAAAGATTAATGCCAAAAGTGGCACTGAGAAAAAAACGTGTACAAAGTCTATGGGATTTTGGCGACAAAAAGAAATAAAAACTAGAGATCTATGTCTGTTTGCAACAGAACATAGGGCTTTTCCGCATTATGATTATTTTTTTTATCAATAACAGTCACAGACTATGCATGTACAACGTTTTAAAGTATACAGTACAAGAATTTTTTAATTTAGCATGTAGCGTCTGTAAGATATATATTATCGTCAAAAGGAAATAAATCCGTATTAAATCAGACGTGTCGAACTACCTTCGTACGCAATTTTGACCCATTCGGACTGATAGTTTAATAAATATGAGACTTAAAAAAATGCATCTTTATGCCACACGCCTTATGATGCAGGCATGCAACTGGGAATTTAGAAAAAACGAGGAAATTCCAAACCACACAAGACTTTGTACAGTGTTTTTCAATTTGTAATGGCATTCATGAGAAGTAAAAAATGAGGAAATCAGCGGATTTGAGGAAAAGTTGCATGCCTGATGATGACGTCATCTTGATAACACTTGTCAATGCACATTTTTGCATTGTGGTCTTGGTTTGTACCAAGCTTGAAGTTAATCCAATGAAAGGAAGTGTTAAATTTTGGAAGCGGAATGAAATTGTAAATATTAAAAAAATCATAAAAAATCATGCGATGACGTCATGGTGATGTCATTTTAGATTTTGCCTACCAGTACCATTATTAAGCTATCCACCAAGTTTTATGACGATCAGACTTTCCCTTATTTGTGTTTTCAAAAATCGCAATTTTGATGACGTCATCATGACGTCACACGTTTTTCAAAATTTTGTGGGAATACCTGTTACCTAACAAACAAAATACAAAAAGAACTTTGAATTTTGCATGTTGCGTTGCTTTATGCTTTTATGCCAATGTGGAGTCATGTAAATTATATTTTTTGGTTCAAAGTTCATAAAAGTGATATTGAACTAGTATAGCCAACAGATATAAAATGTATAGAAATTAGTTGATGGCGTCATGTTGACATCACTTCGGATTTGGCATTTGATGACGTCACATGCCTTACTATGACATCATCTTGATTACACTTGTCGATGCACATTTTTGCATTGTGGTCTTGGTTTGTACTAAGGTTGAAGTCAATCTAATGAAAGGAAGTGCTAAATTTTGGAAGCGCAATGAAATTGTAAATATAAAAAAAAAATCATAAAAAATCAACCGATGACGTCATGGTGACGTCTTTTCAGAATTTGCATACTGGTACCATTACCTAGCTATCCACCAAGTTTCATGACAATCGGACCTTCCCTTATATGTGTTTTCAAAAATCGCATTTTTGATGACGTCATGATGACGTCACACATTTTTGAAAATTTTGTGCATATATCTAATACCTAACAAACATAATACGGAAAGAATTTTGAATTTTGCATGTTGCGTTCGTGAGATATGGCTGAAAGGTCCAAAATTCCAAAAATTCATATAAAATCACACGATGATGTCATGATGACGTCACATAGATTTTTAGTCTACTCACATACCAAGTTTCAACCCAATCGGACTTACAGTTCCCTACATATAGGACTTTACAATATGTTAGGATGATGTCACGTGACCCATGACGACGTCATCATGACGTCACCTCAATTTTTATCTATAACACATCCCAGTCTACCTACATACCAATTTTCAACCCAATCGGACTGACAGTTCTGAAGATTTAGGACTTTGTAATATGCACATGAATGATGACGTCACGTGACCCATGATGACGTCACCGTGACGTCACTCTTCGTGGCACATCTATGCTATAAGGACTAAGCCTATGCTGACTTTGAATGATGTATGACAAAGATGAATGGCAAAAGTGAGGGGCACCCATTTGGTGGGCATGGCTTAAATTCTAGGCGATTTATGGAAGCACCTTGATTCAAACGATGCCCAACTCTTCACTTTGGCAGTAAAAACAAAACTTCTGCATTCGTTAACTATATCTTTTACAATACACTGTAAAGACCATGTCAAAGGCATAGCATTTTGTCCCTTTTGTGGTGCTACATTTTAAAGTACGTGGTAGGGGAAGAACAGTATGCATACTGATTTAAAGTCATATAATCTACTTCAATTAAATATTTCTGATTTAGGGCTTCTAGTATCCTGTAGAAGTATATCACCTGTCAAGAGTCTACATAAATGCAGTCAGTTTCCCGTTGTGGTTTAATTGATAATTTGTAATGACTTTTGGGTGTGATCCCTGCTATATGGCATCGTTTATGGCTTCTAACAAGCGCCTTCTGATTGAAAAAGACATTGACAAATTGGGATACCGCCAACATTTGCTGGATAGCTCTGTAAAAACAGCATGTGGGAAAATTGTCTAAAACCACTTTCAACGTTTTCTCACTTCTAAATTATACACGTTCAGGCAAAACACTTTCATACAACAGGTCCCAAACTTAATTTAGGCGAAGAATTTGTCATTAATCGATAGGTACTCTTTTTACTAAATGCAAATGTTCCTACATGCATTTAAGGATGCTCTTTTACTTTTGACAGTTGATTAAGATGTACATAGGTTCCATTAGCTTGAAGCCTTTAATATGAAATATTTGAATGACGGATCACTGTTTAAGCACTTTGAGCCAGTACAAAAATGAATCGAATATTAATCCCCTACTTTGACATGTTGCTTAAAAGGGGGGGGGGGCCTGTTACCTTTAACATTGTCTTTACATTGTATTGTTAAAAATAGTTAACGAACACAGAATTTGTGTTTTTACCACCAAAATGACGATCTGGGCATCGTTTGAATCAAGGTGCTTCCATAAATAGCCTAGAATTTAATCCACGCCTACCAATTGAGTGACAGTTACAAGTGGTTTAACATTAAATGTTTTTATTTCATATGCTACGCCTATTTGAAAGCATATAGACCTAAAGAGCACTGATTGCAGCACATAATACAGTTTTTCTGGATTTTGTGCACCCCTTTTCAAATAAAGCTCATCCCCACAGTTGGCAAATTCCAAAGTGGATCCCTCTCGTAAACATATGTTAAGCCCATTTTTAGTTCAAATAGGCCTGCCAATTTTAATGGTTTTGCCACGAAAATGCACAATATTTGTCACAATTGGATCAAACCACTCGTATACACCACCCCTTTACACATTTAGGCCACGCCCACAAATTGGGCAGAAAATATGACTTTTAAAATGCTAGAAAGTTTTAAGTCACGTCCAAATTTATTTCAAGGCATGGAAAAAGAAGGAAAATGAATGTTTAATACACTTCTTCTGAGTTTTTATTCCTTTCAACCCCTTTTAAAAAAAATCAAGCTCTGCCCCCAAATCAGCAGGTTTCAAGGTGGGTCCACTTCTTTAAATGTTTCTCAGACTGTTTTTGATTTGCACACCGTATTTCATGCTCTAATCACATGTTTGGGCATGGTTTGGGCAAAAATAATGGGCCTAAGGAGCTCCACTATTGACTGGGGCAAAAATTATACGTGTACATTTGTATACAGTATATATAGAAACATATATAGATACAATCTTTAACTCATTCTTAAGTACTTTGTCCGACTTTTTCCGTTCTTAAGTAGCATTTTTGGTAACAGGGGGTCAATCTCAACAGTTAAGTCCAAAAACGGCGCTTGTGCGTGACATGTTAATTAAACTCGAATTTTTGGACACTTGACCATGGTCCCCTGACCCCCATCTGACCTAGGGCAACTTAAGAATGGGCCATTTTGGAACTACCCCCCCCCCCCCACGGGCAATCGATTGGTACCATCAAACTTTTTGTGCTCTAATTGTTATTAAATTAAACTCAACCTAGCTCCAAAACTAGGTGAGAGGGATGAGCATACGTGAACTGCAGAAAGCAGGACACTTGAAACCCCACCAGGGATGCTGTGTCAACTTTCGCAAGAGTATCCTCCACTTTTTTTTCTTTCACTGCTGACAAATGGAGATTTACATGACGTATGACCAGTAGAGTCGGCCGTTTTTTGTCTCTGACCCTATCTGACATAGCCGGGACTGTAAGAAATTCCTCAAAATCAGACCGCAGTACACATACACATGCGACATATCTCTTTTCCGCCGCTAGTGTTTTGATCAGTCAGAAAGACCGGGAAATCCTGGTCCTAGGAGTCAGCTGGGCCCGTACATTTTTTATAGGATCAGCGGCCACTTTGATCTGGTGCCGGTTCATCGTCCGACGATATGTTGAGCACTCTGACCATGTCTTTCATCAATACCCGTAACCTTTGGTCAGAGGCGGAAAGAGGTCATGAAATGGCAGACTCATCATCGGACGAGACAGCCGTGGAGAGTTTGGCATTTCGCCCTCCCCATGGCACTCATGCTCAGCGGGTTGACCTTTCTGACCCTCAGCTGAAGCTGTATGGCTGTCTATGACTAAACGGGGGCATGGTCGGTTGTCAGAATCCAAAGACATATTATCAGAGGGAAAAACTGACATCTGATCGCCTGACTCGGGCATCAAATGATCTTGTGAAGGGCCAACAGCAATAAGTTCGCTGACCCAAGTGCCCCCAGTCGGTTTGGGAACCAACGATGCTATAGTGGCGATAACTCCTGGAATCCCTGTAAAAACATATGTTTCATGCTGTCGGCTCGAGAGCTCCGACAACGGGAACGTCGGAATCCCAAAGAATAGCTCAAAACCGACTCTACTGAAGAGGAACTGGAACTATATTAACGGCACCGGGGTTTCTTGTGATGACGATGCTTACCATTAGAAGCGGTATCTCTCTGGCTCCTGTAAGTCCCGGACAACCCGGTTTCCATCCGGGTCGGATCTGTATCCCGAGGATGATCTGGGTTATCCCAGTAATTATCCGGGTCATTGCGGTCCAGCGCGGTATCTCCAGCACCGGGAACTAAGGACCCAGCAGACATCTGCTCTTGCCCGGGTTGGCCCGCTTTCTTTAATACCACACACTTTGCCGGAAGTTGGGACTAGGGTCCAGAAGGAGCTGCCCTCTTATCCCTCTCCGGGGCTAGAGGCCAGAAGGAGTATCTCCAGACCCGGCGTGCTTCTCGTGTTGCCAGGAGTAGGGGCTAGAGGCCCAGAAGGCATAGCTCTATTTCCTGTGCCCGGTGTACCAGACGCCAGAAAAGCATGTCCCCGGTACATGGGTTGCTTGGTTGGTTGCCATCTGAAGTATGCATGGGGACTGGGTGCCTTGAAAGCATGTCTCCGGTAAGCGACTTAGGCTTACCCAGTATTGTCTTGGCTGATCGTTTAAAGGTATAGTCCATCATTTGTAATGTGTGCATTTTGTTCGTTTGAAGCAACAAAAGTGCTCAAAATCTAAAGAAGGATGCTAAACAACTAACCTGATGAAGTTTCAGCTCAGCTTCAGCTGTATATTCCGATAAAAACAGCAATCTAGGATCTGGATTTCAAATCACAAGTTGCTGGATCATGTTTTCAATTGGGCCTGAATTCAGCGTCCGAAACACGTTCTCACTAAGCCGATTGCAGCTACGCGATGTCGCGTACTGATCCGACAAATTATAGCAACCGCGCGCGCATGTGCATTGTGCCAAAGCTTGTGCGCGCTTCGCCAAATAAAAAAACAAAAGGCCCCTGATGCCATGGCCAAACCCATGATTCCCTTGGTTACCACGTTTCACCCCAATCTCCCTCCCCTTCGCAAAATCACTAATGATAATCATCATATCCTCCATACTTCAGATCGCCTTGCCCGCGCCATCCCCAACGGCCCCACATTGGCTTACAGGCGTCCTCGAAATCTACGGGACTTGATTGTTCGAGCTGAAGTCCCTTCCTTAGATGCATCCCCTCCCACCCAGCATGGTCCTTTCAAGTGCAGTTCCAGATGTGTTGTCTGCCAGATTCATATCCAGGAGTCTGACTCCTTTTCTGGCCACTCTTCTGTCACTACCCACAGAACCATTGGTAACATCACTTGTAACACCTCTAATGTCATATATCTCATTTCTTGCAGGGTCTGTGGAGTGCAGTATGTAGGTGAGACTAAGAATACGCTCAAGAAGCGTTTCTATGCCCACCGGTCAACGGTCAACACCAAGAAACTAGACAACCCTGTTGGTCATCACTTCAACCTGCCTAACCACTCCATTTCTGATATGATTTTGCAGGGCATTGAATCTCTTGGCCATCGCAAGGACTCAGTTCGCCTCAGCAGAGAGAAAGTGTGGATGAATCGTCTTCGAACTATTCAACCACATGGTCTCAACATCCAACTTGGAAATGACTAATCCTTTTCTTCCTCCATTGTCTTCTGTTACAGATAATCCATCTGGTCTTCCTTGTTTGTGTTTACCCATCTTCCCCCATCTTTCATCCCTTTCCACCTCAATACTGTTCCCCCCCCCCCCCCACATCATCCCTTCACTCTCACACTCTTTTGTCCGTTCCCACTCCCTGTGACCTTTGATCCTTCCCCTTTCTGGTCCCTCCCCTGTTTACACAAGACCCCTTGTGGTTTGCCATCTCCCTTTGTACCAAGTATGTTTTTCAACAATAATTACGTCAGTTACTTTTTGAATAGCTGCAAATGATGGACTGTAGCTTTAAGTTGTGATGACCCAGGAGAATTACTCACTGCCGAGTTCACTGATGGTGTTCAAGAAATGAGCCAAGCCGAAACTGTGTCCCATTCATCATCTCCCTACGTACGATAAACCTCGCAGGTATTTGAGGCGTACAAGGGCGACAACGTTGGCACAAATCGTGTGGGTCTAGGCGTGCCCAAGGTTTAACACGGTGACACCAGGTGTGATACTACTATTTTGTCTAGCCCCCCCCCCCCCCCCACAAAAATCCCTTACAAAATGGCAGTATGTTAGAAGGTGACTTCACATGTGAACGGTTCCCACCCCCCCCCCATTGATTTTCGGAGGCCCAAGGCCCAAGAAAAAAAAAGGTCTACATGTCAGTACACCTCTCTGCAAAAATGTATGGATCCCCCCTTGCTAGCCCCCCTAAAATATTGGTTCTAGAACCACCCCTGGGTGACACATGCCATACGTAAGAAATTGGTATTACAGTGTATTATAGTGTTTTTTTCTTGCGTGACTCTGCCATGATGAACCTACAATGAAACAATTGGTGATTTTCCAGTGAGGAAAACAGCAAAATTACTAGAGGTCAAGGCGTTTGAGTTACAAACGCAGAGTGGTCAGGCCGACATCTATTTCATTAGACACAGCCCAGATGGGTTATGAATAATTTTATGTTAGAACAAAGGATCACGAAAATGTAACCTTTCCAGTACAACCAATGATTTTGTTTAAAGATATAGTCCATCATTTGTAATTTGTGCATTTTATTCGTTTAAAGCGACAAAAGTGTTCAAAATCTAAAGAAGGATACTGAACAACTAACCTGATGAAGTTCCGCTTAGCTTCAGCTGTATATTCCGAGAAAAACAGCATTCTAGGATCTCAATTTCAAATCAAAAGTTGCTAAATCATGTTTTGAATTGTTTTGAATTGCAGCTATACGCGATGTCTCGCACTGATCCGACGAATTATAGCAACAGCGCATGCCTGTGCGTCGTGCCAATGCTTGCGCACGCTGTGCCGAATAACAAAACGAACTACTAATTTAAATTTTCCTATGGTGCGTCTTAAGACACACCGTTGGAAAGGCCTTCTTTCGTTGATTACTTCAAAATGATAGCTTGCCAGAAAGATTAATTTCACAGGGAGTTTAATCCACTTACTACTTTCAACCAAGAATATTTTTCAACAATAATACGCCAGTACTTTTTGGATGGCTGCAAATGATGGACTATAGCTTTAAACAAAAATGTATCAAATTTTAGTATACATTTTATGTACACGTACAAGTTATTTCTGGTTTGATGACGTGATCAGTCCAAAAAGGGAAGAGAATATTGATTTAGTTCGGAGAGGACATATGTTCATTATGAAGTTAAAATAACGTATAAAAATATGGAAAATATAAGTGTATGTGTTAATAACACCTAACTTCCGGTTTGATGACATAACAGTATTAAAGATCGAAAGGTCAACATTGTAACGGATATCATTATTTGGGCTACGAACAAAGTCATAAGACAGGGATCAAATGATAGTATAAAAATAAATGATTATTTTCAAATTCTCCCTACAGTACTTCCAGTCTGATGACGTCATAATTTTGAAACCTTGCAAAGCTATATGTAGTTGAAAAAAAAAATAACAAGGGGCGATTTGATTAAATTTGGATGGATGGTTTTTAAATTAAAAAAAACAAACCCTATTTGATGTACCGCTAGATGGCGCCCTTTCAAATAATGACGTCATAATGCTGTTTTTGTGTCCTTTATTCTGTTCTAAACACTTCCATAATTTATTTGCATATAGTAAAGAGCTTTCGCTTTCGAGTTATATTCAGTTTTTCTTGCACTTCCGGTAACACCGGAAGTGAAAGTCAAGCGATTGTGTGACCGGGAACAAGAATTGTTGTTCGAGGCATCATTTACAACCTCACGCAAAAACAAACACGATACTCTATTTAGTTCTAAAGATATAGCTGAAACTATTTTTACAAATTTGGCCCCAAACCTGATGACGTCAGATTTTTTTTTACATCTTCGGACGAAGGTTCAAGTTCATACTAGGTTTTATCATAATCCTGTAAATTGTTTAGAAAAAATTCAGTTCGTTTTGATTTTGAGACTTCTGTCTATATTTTAAATTCACCTAACTTTGACCTTCCGGTTGACCATGAAGTAAAGGTCAAGCAAGTTCATGTAATGACAAAAAAGTTTATCAATTAATGGTCTGATTACAAGATTGGAACATAATTGATCGTTTTGTTCAAGAGTTATATGCGAAAGAAGATTGTCATTTTTTCAATGACACCCGATGACGTCATAATGACGTCAGAGTAATATGCACCACTAGGGATGAGGGTCAATATATGTTGAAAGTTACAAGTTCATAAACCGTTTAGGAGAAAACCCGCGGAGAAGTGCTGTACGGAAAAAAAGACAGAAAGAAAGAAAGAAGATTTGTGAGAACAATTCCAGACAGTGGTGAACTGTACGAGTGGTATTTTCTTCCACAAAATGAGAAAAACGACACACACGTTATGTATAATTAAAAATTAAATGCTACTTATATCCCATACTTAGCAATAAGGAAGGAAGTTGCAAGTCCTTTGAGAGCTTGAAAATTCTATGTCTCAATCGTGGGTGTGCTCGAGAAAAAGAGGATGAGGGTACCAGACTGATGCGGGTACTGAGGGCTTGGGCGCTAAGGGCGCTATGTACTGTGGTATAAAACACTAGCAATTGGGAGCCTTTATAGGCTAGAGAAATATGCAAATGTAAGGTTTAACAGGTAAGAGAGTCCCAAAAGTGGACCAATAATTTCTTTGTGAACATGATGAAAAGGTTAAAATAAAATGTTCAACACAGAATCGGCTCCTCATTCCTGCAATATTCCTGTCTTGTCATAACAGTGAGGTATTCAACCAAATATTGTTGCCACAAGAAGAAAGCTAAAATGCTAAAAAAAAAAAAAAAGACGTCTTTTTGCTTAGGTGATACTTGGTGATTTTGTTTAACTTCCCCCAGGAAAATCTCCCGTGACTTTTTATATGTGACTAAAAGAGAATATATTCAGATACCCGGGTATTCAAAACTATTGAGTTTGTTTCTGTTATAATTTGTTCGGGGTGAGCCCTAAATATGGTAAAATGCCTGTACTAAATACCGGTAGGTAACCTCGAACAATGGTCAGCTGAGCATATATACGACCAATTAATGTCAGCAAGCCAAGTTAGACTGTTCCATTTGCTACATCAGCATAAATAATGCTATGTTCCAAAATGTAGAAGCAGGTAAATTGGAATGAAGTGCTATTTGTACAAAAAAAAAAACACTGTTAAATAAAGTTATGTACGGGGCACAAAATGTACCAAAACAAATAGCTATGGTTATTCTTCAAGGGGTTAAAAGCTTTTACCTCAGCCGTTTAGTTGGCTGTTTGGGCAAAACTGCCAGAACAGCCTTTTTTTTCATTAAAGTTTTGTTTTGTTCCTTTTTGGCTGTTTCGGCAACCAGCCGAAACAGCCTTTGTTTTCGTAAAATGTTTTTTTTTCTTTTCTTTTTCAGCTGTGGCCATAGCACTTGCAGACGTTTTCATCGTGGAAGGCACTCTAGCACTAAAATCAGTCCGATTGACTTTATACTCCGCACACACTTAGACCAGCACCTGAAGATGCGTGGAAAACATTGACGTCATCATGACGTCATGACGAGTCACGTGACGTCACAATGTAGGCGCAAATTTTGAAGGCCTATATCTCCATAACATTGAAATGACGTTGCGATGACGTCATCACGTGACATGGGACATCATATTAAAAGTTCATATTTTGAAGGCCAATATCTACAGAATTACAGGTCTGATTGGGTTGAAACGTGGTTTGTACCTAAACCGGGAGGTGTTATAGATGAAAATTGAAGTGGCGTCACAATGACATCATCACGTGACAGCATATTAAAAGTGCACATTTTGAAGGCCAATATCTACAGAACTGTATTGGTCCTGATCCTAAAATTGCATTTTTTAAAGGCCAATATCTACAGAACTACAAGTCTGATTGGGTTGAAACTTGGTATGTACCTAGACCAGGATGTGATTAAGATGAAAATTCAAGTGAAATCAAGATGACGTCATTACGTGACATGTGACATCATATTAAAAGAGTGCATAATTTGATGGCCAATATCTACAGAACTACAGGTCTGATTATGTTGAACGTTGGTGTGTACCTAGACCGTGATGTGTTAGGCCGGACGATCAGTCTGCAGTTGTCAAGGAGGGCGGGAATAGACTGGACGGGTGTGTGCGTTCAAGCACGGCGACTTTAATGAGCTAGACCAGCCGTGCGCTTTTGTTATCTCAACAATGATGCAATGAATAAACATGAGTCACCGTAGACCTCATGAATACACACGGTCGGGACGCAGAAAGACGTTCCGTTTTGTTATCAAACAAAACATTGTACATTATGATTGTGTGAGCAGGAACCGGCCTTTTAAATACAAGTGAATATAATAGCGAAGCGAAGCGAAGCGAAGATCGAAGCGAATTCGTCATCTGCAAACGTTTCCAGAAAGGTTTCTGTAATTAATTCCCCCCCCCCCCCACAGAAGTGTGGTTGGGGTCTACGAACGAATACTTACCTGTAGAGCAACACTACTTATGCATATTCCCCCTACCGGCAGGTATTTTCGCTAAGAGTTATATACAATAGCGCCCTCCAGCGCCCTACCCATAACACCCCGCGGCATGCGTGCCTCGTGAGCGTCCTCTTTTCTCGAGCGCTAAGTCGGAATACAACAAAGTACCCAAGGCATCGAGAAGAGTGGGGTAGGAGGGAGGGATGCTCTACAGGTAAGTATTCGTTCGTAGACCCCAACCACACTTCTGTGGGGGGGGGAGTCTACTTCACTCTACTTACCTGTAGAGCAACACTACTTATGCATAGACTAGCACCGTCAAGGAGGTGGGCCATGCGAGATGCTATTGCTTACTCACAGGGGTATGAAACATGGAATGTAACCCCAGATGGCTCCCACTGTTCCGTCCAAAGGCGGACAGGGGAAAAAACCAAGAACTGTACATGTAAAGGATATTAATTACCCTCACATGTTAATCAAGACGTCAGCCCTCGTTAGGGGGAACGTCTCATAATGTAAAGTATTATATAATAATAAATATAATATATAATACAGTTGAATCCTGCAAAGAAGAGTACTGTTAGTACAAGACACTTCTTAAAGCAAGTTCTAAAACACTTCAAACCAAGCCCATGCACAAGGTAAACTGTATACAAAGAAGGTAACTTGTCCAAGACCAATGACCTTATTACAAGAGTGTTTAGCTATACATTTATACTCAATACAATGTAATGTATAATGTAAATAGCCAGGATGAGGAGACTCACCTATTCTAGGGAAGTCCCGGGTAGGAGAGGATCCTGTGGACCTGATGATGCTCGGCTCGCCGCCTTCAGCACCACTCTCCCGGCTCTGCCTTCCGTCTGGAGGACATCCTTCAAATAACACTCTGTAAAGGTGTTGGGGGTTTTCCAACACGCTGCCTGTGTGATATCTTTAATAGAAACACCCTTAAAAAAGGCCCAGGAAGGAGAAGTTGCCCTGACCTCATGTGCATGGACTGACCCAACGGAATCTGTTGTTGGTGAGTTGTTGTTGATTTGATGGCCGTAACCAACCAGCGGGAAATTGTATCACGCGAGGCCGGCCGGTATGGTGGAGTCGTTGTTATAAACAGCTGTGAATGGCCGCTTCGGAGCGTTTTAGTTCTATCAACGTACCACTTCAGGGCCCTGACCGGACACCAAAGTCTGTCACCAGAGACAGACGAAAAGGATTTGATGTCCGGCACAAAAATGTCAGGAGGTGAAAATGATTCTGACTGATTTTTGGTCAGAAAACCTGTTTTAGGAACCAGGCGAACACCCCCTGGTTCCCACCGGATGTGACCTGTCTCCACTGTAAGCGAATGCAGCTCGCTACGTCGTCTAGACGTAGCCACTGCTAATAGAAATGACACTTTAACCGACAGCTGCAACAAGGTTGAGCTGCCCATTGGTTCAAACGGGGGTCTCGATAAGGTTGATAAGACAGCAAAGAGATCCCACGATGGTAATAGTCTACGTGTCGGGGGGCGTGACACAAACATCCCCTTGATAAGTTGGCTAAGATTCTGATTATCTGGCACCGAGGAACCGTCAGAGAAACCTCCATGAATAGCCGCTATAGCCGAACGGTAATTCTTAACTGTGGCTGTAGCAAGATCACTGTCAAAGAGGCCTACTAGGAAGTCTGCAATCTCTCCTATAGAAGTATCGGGGGGATGCAGAGACCTGGCTTTACACCATTTGTAAAAATGGTGTAATCTACTGTTATAAATTTTCCTGGTAGACTCCCGCCGGCTGCAGGCTGCAATGGCCGCAGCTCGTTCAGAAAGCCCGCCGTGCGGAAGGATTGCTTGATAATACCCAGCACGTCAGGTGGAGATCCTCCGGGGCCGGGTGAAGAAAACCCGAGCTGGGCTGGAACAGTATGTCTGCCCTCTTCGGAAGAATCACCGGGCGGTGAACCAAGAGCTTGATGAGTCTCGGGAACCAAGGCTGGCGTGGCCAAAAGGGAGCTATGAGGAGGATCTTGCACTCCTCCTGTTCCACTTTGGTCAGTACTCGCGGTATGAGGGAGAACGGGGGAAAGGCGTACGCAAGTAGTCTGTCCCACCGTATTGCCAGCGCGTCTGTCTGCCATGCGCAAGGGTCGTTGTGTCTTGCGCAGTATACCGGTAACTGGTGGTTGTTTCGAGAGGCAAACAGGTCGACATGAGGCCGATCGATCAACAGAAAAAGTGATTGGACAACCTGCGGACGCAGTGTCCATTCCGTCGGAACGACCCACCCCCTGGAGAGAGCGTCGGCTGTGACGTTCTCCTCGCCTGGGAGATGAGTTGCCACGAGTGTTACTCCGTGGTCCATACACCAGTGGAAGAGATTCCACGTGAGCGCGCATAGTTGGGCGGATCGCGTGCCTCCCTGTCGATTGATGTAGGCCACTACTGTGGCATTGTCGCAACGAATGTTGACTACTTGGTTTGTCACTGATGCTTGAAAACGTTGGAGAGCATTGATGACTGCCAACATCTCCAGCACATTTATGTGCTTCGAGCACTCTTCGGGCCCCCACCGACCCGCTACTTGGCGCGGGTGGAGGGTGGCCCCCCAGCCAAAAAGTGACGCGTCTGTCGTGATGGTCACTGACGGCCTCGGATTGTGAAAAGCGCGCCCCTCCGTGAGATTGGCATTGTCGAGCCACCAAGGGAGGTGCGGTATTAGCCAAGGTGTGGTCGGCACCAGATGACGTATGTGATGACGACTGGGCCGATAGAAGGACAGCAGATGTAATTGGATGGGACGCATCCTTAGTCTGCAAAAGTTCACCACATCTACCATACTGGCCATAAGACCGAGCAACCTTAGCCAGGCTTGCGCTGGGGCCATGGTCGTCGGGAGAAACAGAGACACACACTGTTGGAGATTTACAATTCGTTCCTCCGTAGGCCGAACCAATCCCTTCTGGAGATCGAGTGACGCTCCCAGAAAGATTGGGAATTGGGATGGATGTGGATGGGATTTCTCGGCGTTGATAATAAACCCGAGATCCGCCGCTAGACGCCAAGTCAGATTGAGTGCCGCCGATGCGGCCGTCTGAGATTGAGCAATAATGATCCAATCGTCCAGATACATGAAGATCATCACACCTTGTTTTCTTAATGCGGCCCCGATTGTCTTCACCACACGCGTGAAGACCCGGGGTGAGGTGGCTAGACCAAACGGAAGAACAATGAACTCGTACTGGACGTTCTCGTACTGAAAACGAAGAAACTTCCAGTGGTCTGGTCTGACAGGAATGTGTAGATACGCATCTTTCAGATCTAGACTGGCTCCCCACGCAGGAGTACGAATCGATTGGAGTATGATGTTGAGCGTATCCATGCGAAAACGTCTTGGCCGAATAAATTTGTTGAGGGGTTTTAGATTTAAAATCGGGCGCCACATGCCGGCCTCCTTCTTGGGTACCAGGAAGAAGGTCGACATAAAACCCGACCGTGTCTCCCCCGGAGGGAGCGGGCGAATTGCCCGTTTCCCGAGGAGGGAACTGATCTCCCCTTCGAGGGAGAGACGTTTGGTAGGATCGGACGGAACTACCGTCGGTCGAACGATCATGTCTGACGGGGGGGTGCTCGAGAACTCGAGTGCGTAGCCGCACCCGATCGTGTCGAGTACCCACCGGTCGGACGTAATTAAACCCCAGGACCCCGCAAAGTCTCGCAGACGGCCTCCCACGGGTCCGACGGCGGGAGGCCGCCACCAGTCTACTAAGTCACTTGCGCCAGCCCCCGGGATAGCGGGGGGCCGGTGCCCGGAAACCACGACCGGATTGGGGCCGTTGTTGTCCAGAGAACGTGCGGGCCTGCGTGGCGCGCGCACCGGAAGTATTGTCCGTGCGGCCACGAAAACCACCGCGACCAGATTTCAGAGGCTTGCGGCGGGGAATGACAAATGTTTTGCCCTTACCCCGCTGCTGTTTGGGCGCCGGTGCTGGAGGCTTCTTGAAGTTGATTTTCTCTGTAGCCTTCAGACGTTTGGCCTCATCTCGCATCTGCTCTTCGAATTTATCAGCAAACAGATCCGGGCCCGTCAAGGGGAGATTTTCAAGTCTTTTGCGAGCACCCTGCGACGGGAGGAAAAAGTGCATCGAGCACGTTACCCCGGCGGGTGGACGTTGATAGGGTCGACACGCGTGCGAATTGATCAAGCACTGAGCGTAGACCATGGTCGAGACAATGAAGGGCCGCAGTCAGCATATCTGCTGGAATCGGCGAATCTTCTTCATAGCCCACGGCCAAATATTCCGTGAGAAGAAGCAGGAAAGACGCTGATTTCAAACCGAAGCGTGAAGCTGTATCCATCTTCTTCAAAACATCTTCAAGTTTACCCCGTGTTTTGTCCACAAAGGGCCGCTTGGAAGACGAACCACTCTCATCGGCCGCAAGTTTATCTTTTGCGGCGTCGGGGATGGTAGGCGGAGTGAAGAACTTCACCTGATCTTCAGCCGGGAAACGAAAATAATCCCGTTCTCGACTGAGAAACGGCCGCCATTTATCAGTTGACATGATGCTGTCGATACGTTCCACGCATACCTGATCTAAGGGAAGTACGGGGAATATCTTATCGCTGCTAGATGCGGAGCCCGTCAGGCGGAGGGGGCTCATCAGCGGAGGGTAAATGAAGTACTCTTATCATATCCCTCTGTACTAAACGGAGCTCCGTTTCAGAGATAGACAGCCGCTGTAAACGGTCTGGTTCCTCGTCGTCATCGGATGACTCAGCCGATTGTGAGGGCCGAGTTGACTCCGGTGAAAGAGCGCCGTCAGGAGGGGCGAGTTGTACCGAGCCACGCGGTAGTGGCTGGACAACTTCCTCCGAGTCAAACTGCATAGATGGATGAATACTCAATACAGGTGGGGATCCCAGCGTACGCGGTAGGTCCCGCGGCCTCTGATCCACCCAACCGTGGCCCACGGCCGATGCATGCGAGACGCTCGCTGCAGGCCAGGCCTCCGGTGTACGGTCAACCACGGGCGGTATGTCCCGCTGTGCTTGGGCCACCCAACCGTGACCAACGCACGACGACTGTGAAGCCCTCACCGCAGGCGGGGACGCCGGAGCACGACTAATTGTGTGCGGTATGTCCCTCTGTTCCCGGGCCACCCAAGCGTGACCGGTGACTGAAGACTGTGATGCGGGCCCAACGACCGATGGCTGTGGGCCGTAATCCACCGCTGCAGGGGGGCCCCCAATAGGGCCCGCCCGGCGGCCTGCCGACATAGCCGATAGCGTATCGGAAATTGACTGGAAAGCCAGCAGGAAATCTGCCCTAGAAACCGCGTCCTCCCCCCGGGAGCGTTTGCCCCGGCGGGACCGGTCAGAGGAGTCGTCAGACCCCGAAGAAGAACGATGTAATCGGCGTGCAGCCTTCTTCTTCTTACTCTTCTCTTTTATTAAATACTTTCTCTTCAACGCAAAAAAGGGTAGTAAATGACGAGGCAAACAGCGAGCTATTTCACGCACGTCCTACCCGACCTGCCGCTAAGAGAAAAGAGGACGCTCACGAGGCACGCATGCCGCGGGGTGTTATGGGTAGGGCGCTGGAGGGCGCTATTGTATATAACTCTTAGCGAAAATACCTGCCGGTAGGGGGAATATGCATAAGTAGTGTTGCTCTACAGGTAAGTAGAGTGAAGTAGACATAATAATTTATTTCATGGCGAGAATATGAACTGGCCTAATATGAACGTTAATTTCACCGAAACCTTTAGGCTTTGAACCGAGTTTTCTTACAAAGATCTTAACAAAAGCCGACTGTACATGGAACATAATCACTGCGTAAGATAACTGCCAGGATAACCCCTCTTTTTTGTCATTCTAACAAAATATTTCACTGCATTTTGCTCCCAGATTGCCGTATTTTCAATGCAAATTAATGTTTTGGAAGTTCTCCACTTCATCGCAATGACATAAAAAACGATGTGTCACGTAAGTTTGCCGTGAAATTCTGAAGATTTGAGAAGTTTTATGCTTCTATAAGAATTACCATTTGAAAATTTGAATGAACACAAATTGAGATGGGCAACATTCCGGGTTGTAAATCACTGCTTAACGCTTGGAAAGAATTGTGAGGGTCTAAAAGTATGCAATTCAATTCTTATTTTTTTGACGTACATAAAAGGCCAAGTAGTAAAATGTTTTAAGAAAAGAGTACATGAAACAGCCGTTTTGCTGGCGGGGATTTCCCCCAGCACGCAACGCAAACAGTCAGCTCCCAAATACAATTGCGTACTAATTCAAGTGGCTGTGATCCTGGTAACACGACGCGTCGACGACACATGCAAAACGGTATGCATTTTAGTTTGCCGACCGCACATGCAAGACGCAGAAGGACCTGAAGCACAGACTTCGTGCAAATTTCACCAAGTTAGTGACAAAAGGGGACATTTTGCTGCATCGTACTACTGCAAGTAGTGGTACAGCTTCAACACCTTGGACAAATGGAATTTCCTTCTCCAAGTTGCACATTTAATTTGAATCCCGATGGTCATGACAGTTTGGTATTCGACTAGTGAGGATCCGACGTTGACTCCATCTAGGATCTAGACCACATGCTCCATCGCTTTGCAGGATTATCAGTATTAAAAGAATCGTTTGAAATCATTGAGTGTTTTATAACTGGATAGTAAACTTTTTGGATTAAATACGGACTGATTTTGAGTAGGAGAATGCAGTTAGATAGAATGATAAAATAATGGGGCATAATATTATAGTCACGTCACCATGCATGGTCACTCTGACTAATTTATATAAAAACGCATGGTTTTTTATTAAATATAAAATATCAATATTTATGATTGTATAACAATAAAACGATTTCAAAAATTAGGCATGTGAACAACCTCATCAAATGCAAAATGTAATGAACTAAGTTTGGGGTAAATATTTTGAGAAATGAACATCGCACTGGTTAAAAATTTAATCCCGGCCGGGCCATGCCCGCACCGGTACGTAGGCACAGCTGCCTAATAATAACCTCCCCAGCCCCACTCATACGCCTGCACGGTAAACAGCCGTTGACAACTCCAATCTATCCTGGCCTTTGTGGGAAAGGGTTGGCTCATTGCCAAACAGAGCGTGGGAAACAAGACAAACATGTATATCGTCATGGCTACGAAATTCTACCACCAATGAGAAGACCCGATGCCAACATCCGAGCAAAACTATTTCAGTCGATATGGCTGATAGGTCATAAAAGCGGCACAGCTAGGACCGCCCAAAACTCATCACGGTTGAAATTCATGCGGATTTCTCAAACACTTCCATCATAGCAACATAATTGTCAAGGAAACCAGTGACGTGCAGTGAAGGTCCTCGTAAATATTCATGAGTCAGTTTCTACCGAAAGTCTTCCATAATGATATTGGGTGATTTAAGTTCATCTACTCATGCTCTTTTGTCTGCACAAGATATTGGTGTACTCCTAAAACTCTGAAATAGGCCTACACGACCAAGTGGTTTTCTTGTGCATAGTCATTTTCTACCCTCTGAAAATTCGTTTTTATTCTTTGATTATTTTTAGCTCCCATTAAAAAAAATTGCTCGACCGCAGTAAAACAAACTTTATTATTCGTTGATTTTGATGTCACATTCAGAAGTGAATGACACCATATTATTTCATAAAGAACACAATATATATTTTTAAAAGCATAGAGACTAACTTTATGCTGTATTTTCTAAAGATACTACGTTGTTTAGTTTTCAATATTTCTTACATATTCATTACACGATAGGGCAAGGAACATGATTACACTCATCATTTTTCTTACATTCTAGATTGCGGAAATGAACTCTCTAATACCTCGCACAGTCAAATTAAATTTATGAAAAAGACAATGCGTAATTATGGAACTTCGGTAGGATAATTACTATTTTTGAGGTGTGGGGCATTAATTCTTCGAATGCTTTATTACTCCACATTAATTACAAATAATTATATTACAATGAATACCGAAGGGTCTCTTGATGAAGTCTAAATATTTTTGAGCAACATTTCATATCATTGCCATGACGTGGGGTAATTTGTGATGGTCTCCCCGTCTCGTCAAGTAAATGGTGGCTTCTTGAGTACCTACTCAGAAATCGACAAGGAAATGTTAATACACATGCATATTATATATATTAGGCCAAGCAAATTTTCAATACATAGCAGAATGTTTGATGTCCAAGGAATCCTCATTTAATTAACAATAAGTTGATTTTTAAGTCAGGTTTTTACCAATCATAACAACAAAGTTGCGATTTTATTCCCTGGACCTTTATTCTGTCCGGACGCGCGGGGAAAACACCGCAATGCGGCCAGACACAATGCCACACAACCCATTGCTCGCTACGCGTTTGACACGGTCAAAGTATAGTTCAGATCCCGCTCCACACTGCACAACACAGCAACAGGGATAATACATGCACAAAATACCACGTGTCAAACAAGTCTGACAACGGCCGATCCCGCTCCACACAAAATGCCATCCGCGTACAAAAATACATGCAGTAGTAGACTATCAGTCTGGTTCCAACTCTCGCGACCGTTGTGAGCCACAATTTGCTCGTTTCGCCTCTGTTGTACCATGGAGTTATTTCTCCATGGTTACTTGTACTTATGCCTCTCTATTATTACAATCGAAACCGTCGGATCGAACACGTACGTATTGTACGAAAACTGGCGTTAAACCACCATGTTTTCTTTCGGATAATACCGGAAAAAATTACTTGCTGAAAAGGCTTATACTAGGCCCCCTTGAACTCGAATAAATGTACATTACCGCACAAATATAATACTAGTCACATCACATTCCTTCATGTGCTCACGAGGCCAGGCTCACAACATGGCTAAGTAGTTGCGGTTTTGCAGGTCGGTATTCTGCAGACTGACCGGCCATTCATATTTAAATGATCTCTCTGGCACTGAGCCTGGCCCGGCAGGTCTGCAGAAGATCGGGCATATTCACACCTTTTGTTATTTAAATGAAGCATTCTGGCCCGTGCCAGGACGGGTTGTCAAGGGCTCTTTTGTTAAAAAAGTCTGCAGGATCCTTCAGAAAGATCGGGGTACCGACGCCCATTCATTATCGAGATGGGGCCTTATAGATGAAAAGTGATGTATCGTCATCATAATGTAATCACGTGACATGTGATGTCATAATTCAAAACCCTATGAGAATGTAATCACATATTATATGCCACCATTTATTATAAACAGAACTACACTCCTTCCTGGATGGAACTTATACTTTACATGTCACATCCTTCCTGGATGGAACTTATACTTGAATATATGCCACATATTTGTCAAAAAAAGTTACCGAAACAGCCCTGTGTTTGTCCACAAACATAAATCTAGTTTTTCTTTCTTCTCTTTTAGCCGTGGCCCATAGCATTTGTACACATTTTCATCGTGGAAGGCACTTTGAGCACTAAAATCAGTCCGATTGACTTTATACTTGGCACACACTTAGACCAGCACCTGAAGATGTGTGCGGAACATTGACATCATCATGACGTCATCACGAGTCACCTGACGTCACAATATAGGTCATATTTAGAAGGCCTATATCTCCAGAACTACAGGTCCGATTGGGTTGAAAGTTGGTATGTACCTAGACGGGGATGTTTGAAAATGACATCATGATTATGTCATCATGGGTCATGTGACGTCACGTTAAAGATAAATAAATTCAATCTTTAAAAATCAATATAAAATCAAGCGGGAGAGATCTGAACTTGACGTTTGCGGGAATTGATAGAATAATCCAGAGTCTTCATTTCTGATATTACGTGCAAAATCACGTGACCCTTCCTCCCGGTTGAAACCTGAAGTGCCTTGTAATTTAAAATTGGTAAAAGATGTAAACTTGCTTTCAAAGATGTATGCTCTGGCTAAATTGTTCTTTACAAAAAAGTTAATGGTGACGTCATTAACTGTTAGAGCGCCCTCTAGCGGCAGGTTGAAAACTGTTTAAAATGAATAATCAGTTGATGAGTGTGGCTAAGTTTGCTGAAATAATTTTTAGAACTGATGTTTACAACCTGCTTCATGCCAACAACAAGTTGGGGGGGGGGGGGAGAAAGATTGGTGACGTCACCAGGCCGGAAGTTACAATGAACATACGTTTAAACCTTCAAAAATTGCTGAAAAACCAACCGCGAGAGATTTAATCCAGATTTAATCCAGACCTTCTTTCTGGTTGAAACCGGAAGTGCATTGTAATTTGAACTACAGGTCCGAATGGGTTGAAAGTTGGTATGTACCTAGACCGGAATGTGTTATAGATGAAAATTGATGTGACGTCATGATGACGTCATTACTTGACATGTGACGTCATAATTCAAAGCCCTACGAGAATGTAATCACATTTTATATGCCACCATTTATTATAAACAGAACTACACATCCTTCTTGGATGGAACTTATACTTTATACTCACAAAAATGTTGCCGAAACAGCCCTGTGTTTGTCCACAAACATAAGCAAGTCTAGTTTTCCATTATTTTTTTTCTTATTCAGAAAACAATTACTTGATGTTGTAATTCTAATTTTATTATAGTCTCACCATTTTCCAAAAAGAGAGGAATGCACATAATTCTAGAGAAAGATATTCCCACTCTAAAAATGGATACCTCCTCAGTGGTACAGGTCCCACTTAACTATCTCTTTTTTAATAGTGGGTAGTTCTACACTGAGTCCATACTTAGCACATACCTACCGTAGAGTATACACAGGTCACGGAAATAATTACCTGGGATATGCATGATTCCCTTGTGATGTCTAGTATGTACAGCCCCTGCACTGTGTACCAGCCGAGGAGTCTGCTGCACATAAGGGTTAAAGGAATCTTCTTCCTGTGCTTCAGATATGTTAGAGTGATGGGACATGACCTCTGGCTGGGTGAGGTCAGTCAGTTGGGCTGCATATGCTGTGGCTGGATGATGAACCTGACGGTGTCTGGGTGCACTCCGATGCTCCATTGCACCTGGGCATAAAGGAGAAGAATTTCATTTATCCTCTAATTGCCTATCTGTAGCCCAAAAACATCCAAATGACACTAAAATCCAAAAGTGACCAATTTCCCTGAAAACTTAGCTAAATAAGAAAAAAAAACTAGATGAGTGTACACTACATGTACATACACCCGGAGGACGGACAGACAAAGGGAGAACAACAGATTCTTTGTTGTCCTCAAGCGTTCATCTTTTGTTGAAAACGGTCCTTGCTCGTACGATTATGTGCTTAATCTACGGGAGACTGTTACATTACAGGGACAAAGGAAAACACAATAGGTTGTCCTCGGGCTTTATGTAAAAAATGACTGTACGTACATGTTTGTGATGTACAGAACACACTTAAGACTTTCTTTTGCATTTTGGGTAATATTATCACACCTGGTGATATGTAAAAAGAAAGTGACTAATGCGAATGAAACGTTTATGGAAAGTGGGGGGAAAATGTGTATTATACTCAGACTCACTAACGGATGAAACTCAAGAAATAATTTTTTGTCTCCGTTTCAAGTTATTTATTTCAAACTGTCTTCATTCCGGATTGATTTGGGCAGGCTGGCATCAAGTCATGGGGCTAACAGGCCCAAAAGAAACATTTCAAACACATAATTGACTCCCAGGTCCCGTACATGTACGTTAATTACCACTTGGCTCCCAAGCCAACCATTAATGAATGGGCATGCATGGCCCAGTCCACATCTGTGGGGGACAGCCATGGCAGCGATATAGAAATACAGCACATCCAACCCCTCGGATACGTAAGGGGGAGTGGCTGCCCCTTACAAAGTTCAAATCACATTGTATTACTAAAAACATCAATATCAGTAACAATATCAGTAACATACCCATAAAACTAATGCTACATGTAAAATAATGTGTGTACACGTACATGTACTAGGCATGGGATGTCTTCAAATCCTGTTAAAGAAGCCTCATGTGCGCAGCACCCCCCAGGAGGAAGTAGTCCGATACGTCTGATTTAATATGGATTTATTTTTTTTTGGAAGATAAATCTCTCACAGATGCTACATGCTAAATCTAAAAATTATTGTACCGTATTCTTGGAATCATTCCACATGCATAGTCTGGGACGTGTTATTGATAAAAAAAAACATAATGCGGAAAAGCCCTATGTTCTGTTGCAAACAGACATAGATCTCTAGTCTTTCTTCTTTTTGTCGCCTAAATCCCATAGACTTTGTACACATTTTTTTCTCAACGCCACTTTTGGCATTAATCTTTGTCGTACATCATTCAAAGTCAGCATAGGCATAGTCCTTATAGCATGGTTGTGTCCCGAAGAGTGACGTCATCATGACGTCATCATGGGTCACGTGACGTCGCGTTAAAGATAAATAGATTTAATATTTGAAATTCAGTATAAAATCAGCCATGAGAGACCCAAACTTGATGTTTGTGGGAATTGATAGAATAATCTACGATCTTCATTTTATTTCATGTGAGCACAATCACGTGACCCTTCCTTCCGGTCCAAACCGGAAGTAAGTTAAAGTTTCTTTTAATCTAAAATTGGAAAGAGATGTGAAATTGCTTGCAACGATATAGTGTGTGGCTAGGTTGTACTTTATAAATAAATTACCAGTAACGTCATAACTTGTTAGAGTGCCCTCTAGCGACAGGTTGAAAAAAGTGTAAAATGAATTTTCAGTTGATGTCTGTGGCGAAGTTTGCGGTAATCACTTCAAAATTGTTGTGTATGATGATCTCAATGCAGACAACACCTGTGCGCGAAAAAAAATATGATGACGTCATCACACTGGAATTTATAATAAAAAGACCTATTTTCCTTAAAAACCAACCCTGAGAGCTTTTGTTATATATTTGTGCTTAAATGTCACTTTAAGGTTAGGTACTGCCCCAGCTGGTGAGTTGTAGTATGCTCCCAGTCTGTCTCTCAGCTGCTTGGCCTGCCTGGTACCAAAGTTGCCAGCCTCTGGACACCCCAAATCAGGCATCTGCCCCCCCCCCCCCCCACTCTCTCCAAGGAAGTACGTTATGCTCTGCATCTTCCCAATCGATGACTCGGTTCTGTTCCCCAGGGTAACGTGTACCCATAAGATTATGCAGACATAAACAGGCCATGATGATCCTCTGAACATTCTCTGGTCGCTGAGGCATGGTGGTCAAGAGACATCTGTAATGGTTGGCTAAGATGCCAAAGGCGTTCTCAACGACCCTACATCCCCTGGAACATCTGTAGTTGAATATACAGGTCTGACGGTCAAGGTTCCTCTTGGATTAAGGTTTCATCAGGTGTTTCCAAAGAGCAAATGCGTCATCATTAACGAGGAAGTATGGCACTGAAACCCCTTCTTCATCAACGGGTAGTTGTCTGTCAGGAGGAAAATGCAAGGTGCCGTCTATCTTCCGCCTGAGCTGACCGCCGTTGAAGACTTGGGCATCACTGCAGGCACCGTTACATCCTACATCAACCCACAAGAACTTGTAGGCAGCGTCAACCATGGCAAATAGGATGATGGAGAAAAACTTCTTATAGTTGAAGTAGTAAGAACCAGACTTTGGCAGCTTGATAATGGCCACATGCTTCCCATCAATAGCTCCCAACGTGTGTTGAAAATTCCAACGGTCAGCAAACTGTTGGGCTTTTTCCATCCACTCAGCCTCGGTGGTTGGGCAGTGGATAACATGGTTGTGCTCGTCCATGATGGCCTGGCATACTTCTTGGATGGCAAGGGAAATGGTGTTGTCTGGTACCCTAAAGCAGGCCTTGCGCTAACTTTTTTTCCTGGCTAGCCCACTGGGCTAGTTAACTGGATATTTTACTAGCCCGTTTAGAGTTTTACTAGCCCGTATATAAAAAATAAGGAAACCCAAACATTTGTTATCAGCTTACCAGTGAAGAATTTGACATTTCGGAAAATAAAAGGCTGATGGTATAAATAAATAAAGAGGCATGTATGTCAGTTAAAAGTTATTTTTGTCATACGATTGATCATACGCTCTCTGTGCTCTGTCTTTCCCCTCATTTGGGTTACTTACGTTTGGCAAAAATCGCCACATTTTGCTTGCTTTTGGACCTCCGAATGTGCACGGTGAATGAGAATTTTTTTTTTCAATCAAAGAGGGCGCTGTTTGCAGGCGGCTTTGTGTAGACTTCGTATCAAACGCTTACAAGGACTCCTGCAACGCCCAGTACAGCTAGCTGTGGCCAGTCAAGGTTAGAAAACTTGATAAACGATGTGCACGAGAATAGTGTGAACGTGCGGTACCGCGCCGTACCGTGTGCTATGCTGTTCGTGGCATTCGCGGTCCAGTCGCTTATATCGCCCTATCGCGCGAGTATCACGTTTCGAAAACACAAATAAAAACATCCACAACGACTCAGTTTTTGCGATCGTGTATTTATTATCACCGAAAGCATTATATAGTTTGATCAAAATTTTAACAGGTAGGTTTAATACTGAATTTTTTCACTAGCAACCAAGGAACCAAGTTTAGGTAGCCCAGAGCATTTTTCGCTAGAATTTGTACGCTGGGCTAGTACTCTTTCGAGGCCTGTAAAGCCATGCATGAGTGTCTTGTACCTGTCCCCAGCGGCAAGGTACTTGATGGTGATAGCCACCTTGAGGCCTGCAGGTAGGGCAAGTGGGTAGTTGGTGTCCTTCTTCCTTATCTGAAGTTCTAGTCTCTGGACGACTTCATGGAACATTGCCGGTTCCATCCTCATCACGTTGGTGAAGGTCCGGGGGTCTTCTGCTTCGAGCTCCACCATAAGCTTTTTGTACCAGGCAGAGTCCTATCTGCGGGTAACCTAATCTCGCAACCACAGTCTGATGGGCCCCTCTTCCCGTCGTTCTTCTTCCTCCACTTGTCGCTGGGCCTCTGCCACTGCCACGTCCATCTCAGCATTCACCACCTCGAGACCCATAGCCACGGCTAGCAGCATCATGTCTTCCTCTTCTACAGCCATCCCAGAGTTGTAGATGAAGATGATTGTAGATATGTTCTCTCCTCAGCAGCAAGATGCAAAATGAGAGATGTCGGCGAAGATCAGGCTTTTTATAGCAAAAACATACACAACGGATGGACCTGAGGGCCCCCAAAAAACTGATTTTTAAACTTTTGCATCCACGGACAACTCGAAGTGGCCACGAAATGGCTTCACGTATTGGTGTAAGAGGGGTCTTAATGTCAGGAGCACAGCGGATGTTAGGGTGAAGTTGATCTTGTCGATCTTGAAGAGTGTCCCATTTGAGTTTATTCATCATTGCTGAGATGCTTGACTCCCTGCTGTAGACTATCCTTTCTGAATATCTGGTAAGACGATGGGAAAATTTCTCCATTAGTAATGGTGCTATTTAACCATGATTCGGTACCAGTAACTATATCTGGATCTTCAGTTTCAAGAAGTACGTGGAACCTGTCAAGTTTTGATCTCACACTTGGGCAATTTACATTGATAATCTTGAAGGATTTTGTCTTGGGTTTACATGTTTTCTTCTGTCTGACATTAACAGAACGAGGGTTGGGGCTAGGTCGATGGCCCACACCATGACCGTAGTCCACAGTATCAGAAATCTCCATACTGAAGTCACCACCATTACTACCTGCTAAGGCCTCAAACGAGTTTGACAGATCAAATTGTTCAGTACAGTCAAAAAGGACTGTTTGATATCGATCTTAACTTTTGTTATGAAATGGAGATAAGTTTAATTGCAAATTTAAGGGTCCGTTTTGGAGATGAGATTGATTTTGGCAGGATAAGATTAATTGTAAAGTTTTATGAAACACCCCCCTGCAGGGCTTTTTGAATTACTGCATCATAATGGTCGGTGAAAACATTTCTGAATAGAATGTGTCGTCGGCATACTGCACCAGGCTAGATGACAGATGAAGCTGTAAGTCATTAACAACATACAGCACAAATAGTTGCGGTACTCCTGAAGAAACTGGCAACCAAGCTGAATTGACTCCCTTGTACACAACTCATTGCTCGCGTTTTGTCACAAAAGAATCTATCCAGTCTAGAGCAGCATTGCTGATATTATAACACTGGTGAAGTTTCCTGATGAGGAGGTTGTGAGATATGGTGTCGAATGCGTGACTGAAGTACAACAAAATAAGGTCCATAGCTGGTACTCTTGCGTCCAGTGATCTGAGCCATTCTGAAGATGTCAATAAAGGTGCCGTTGTGTACTAATATACATGTACTAAAATGTGTGCATTAACCCTCCTATGCAAACATACATTCTATTTAAAGTTGTCCTTTCAGTTAAAATCAATAAAGTGACTGTTTTTAACAGTTAAGGATTGATTTGCTGTGACTGTTTATGTAACTTTATACAGCTATGCTTGACTGTATGTGATTGATAAGCTAGTTGTACATGTACCTACCACTTGCCTACTTTTGTCTGTTAACTGAATTTGACTAGTTACAGTGCTTGCTTAAAATACATATATGATCTGACTGTTGGTGACTAGCCTGTGTAAAAGGCATGGAATGGGAGATTGATTGTTTTTCTACCGTCTGTGACTGTTCGCACAGCAGGAGAAATAATATATGATCATGACAGTTTTAAATTTATGTAAATTAGGTACCCTTGCAAAAAAATCAGTGTCATCCCTTCTCAATATGATTTCTAAGGCCAAAAAAGTCAACATGCCAAATTCGGTGCATTGGACCAGCAGGGGATGATACAACCCATACATGTAAGCAGTTTGTTTGGACAGCCATTATATTTTGAACCTTGTGCTATTTTTCATTATTTGGGGATTTTTTTTCTGATTCATCATGAGGTGATATTTCTGTGCACTTACTAGGTATAAGTAATTGGTAAATTTGGCCTCCACACAGCCCATGTGTGTGTGTCTTGGTTTTGTTCCCAACTATACCTTATTCTTTTTAAAGATATCGAACCTGAGTAAGTTGCAGATGATTGCCTTTCATGTCCCTCTCCATCCTTAGTAAGTGGTTGGCTGTAACGTCTTCCAGGGAGTGGGACACCAGTGTTCTCTGACAGCGAGCGGTAGGTGTTGCTTTGCTGGTCCCGCCCAAATCGGAAATCAGAACTCTGAACAGGAAAACCATTAACAAAAAGTTATTAAAATTCTGCACAATCTTAGCAATGAAACTTAAAGCTAATCATGAATTAACAATAGAAGTAGCCACCGATAGGCCGCATCCACTTTACTTTGCTACGGCTGGATACAACACACACGTTTCTATACGAAATGGCTGCATCCACTTCTATAGACGTGTGGTAATTTCCAGCTGTAGCCAAGTAATTCCGATGCAGTGTTACACTGTGTTGAACCTACATTTATAACTGCAGTTAGAATTCAACTTCATCAGCCTTGAACACAGACTAGCCATTAGATAACTTATCTCACCATACCCGTGACCCGACCAAATTGACCTATCGCCGTTTGCAAGTTAGCCACGCCCCTTAGACAACCCTATGGATTTTTTGTACGCTAAGTTTTGTTCATCTCTGATGTTGCATGTTCCACGTCCATTTGTATATCATGTATTTGGACAATATTTCACAATCTCCGTCAGTGTGAGAGGTCTTGAGGCCGGCCTCAGCCTCAAGGCCGATTTTCATGGCCTCGGCCTTGGCCTCGGAGTGCATGGCCTCGGCCTTGGCCTCGGAGTGCAAGGCCTCGGCTTTGGCCTCGGAGCCTTCCGACGACGAATCGGTCGAGGCCGCCCACTTTGATGTGTTATTTCAATTAATTTTAATTTTTACCATATCAAACCTTGGAGAATCTGCCACAGTGGGTTCCGTGAAACTAAAGCAGATACGCACGAATGAACAAACTGGTTATGCGTTGCATTGAACGTACTCACGTATAATGTACGGGGACAACATCACATCTGAGGATCAGAACAGCAAATCACAGGGCACCTCGGTTATTTATGCTGAGTAAGATATGTAAAGCAGCCGCCGGGTCAGTATTACATTCTGCATACACAGTACAGTCCGTAGGCCAAAGGCTGTTGGATGTTCTACTCGGCATTAATAATCGAGGCGCCCTGTGTTTGCTGATCCTCGGATGTGATTTTGTCCCCACATAATTTATGATACGGCCATAGCGCAAGCGCGGCACGTGTGTACGTTAATGAACTGGGTAATTTTTTGTGTGTACACATTCGGAGTTGCACGAAAAATATCTCTTTTTATCTTGTTCGACTTGATTCTTTTCTCAATTTGCATGCATTGAGGATAAATCTACAGTCATAGGTGACTTTTGTTTTGTAATTTGAATGGACACTTCACTTGGCACTTCACATGCATTGAGAACTGCAAAATTATAATTCATCTTCATTAGCCTTGTAAAAACACTAGCAGACAGATCATTTTCACCCACACATATATACAATGAAAATTTACATATTAATGGCCTATGTACGGGGCACAGGGAAAAACGGAGAAACACTGGTTCGTATACTGGCTTGGAAAACTATACAACTAGAAATAAAAATGTGATTATAAAGTCACCCGAATGCAACTTTGTTTTAAAAAATTAAAATATGTTAATGTGGTCTTGGTCTGCACCAACTTCGATCAGATCAAAAACAAAGTTGCATTGTAATAAGAAAAAATAAAAATAAAACAAAAAAAATCATTAAAAATCAACTGATGATGTCATCATGACGTCATTTCAGATTTTGCATACTAGTGCTATTATCTACCTATCCACTAAGTTTCGTGACGATCGGACCTTCCCTTACTTGTGTTTTGAAAAATCGCATTATGACATCATATCACACGTTTCAAAATTGTGTGCATACATGTATATCTATTCCCTAACAACCATAATACAAACTACCGGGTAAAGATACTATGTCTATTTGCAACAGAACATAGGGCTTTTTCGCATTATGTTTAGTAACATTTGTCATTGTGGTATTGGTTGCACAATGTACTAAATTTGAAATCAATTCGATGAAAGTGTAAAATTTTGAAAGCGGAATAAAATTTGAAATATTAAAAAAATCGTAAAAAAACCCCAGATGATGTCATTGTGACGTCATTTCAGATTTTGCACACTCGTGACACTATCTACCTATCCACCAAATTTCATGACATCTACCTTTCCCTTATATGTGTTTTCAAAAATCGCATTTTCGATGACGTCATGATGACGTCACACATTTTTCAAAATTTTGTGTATAAACCTATTATCTACGAACCAAATGCAAAAAGAATTTTGAATTGAGCATGTTGCGTTCTTGAGATATGGCTTAAAGGTCAGAAATTCCATTATTCATATAAAATCGCACGATGACGTCAGAATGACGTCACCTCAATTTTTACCTGTAACACATCCCAGTCTATCTACATACTGAGTTTCAACCCAATCGGACATATACATTGTATTTCTGTAGATATAGGACATCAAAATATACACGTTTGAGATGATGTCACGTGACCCATGATGACGTAATCATGACGTCACGCTTCGGAATTTGAATGATGTACGACAAAGATAGCCTAAATGCCAAAAGTGGCGTGTACTAAAATCGTGTACAAAATCAATGGGATTTGCATGGAACAAAAAGAAAGAAAAACTAGAGATACTTTGTCTGTTTGCAACAGAACATAGGGCTTTTTTGCAGTTTTTGTTTTATATTTTGTATTAATGACGTCATGACACCTTTCTCACGATTTGCCAAACCTATTGTAAAAAAGAAATGAATTTAATGTGTTTTGTTTATTACTTAAAAGTTGGTATGGTTTCAAACTGAAATAACTAAAAGCAAAGGATGTGCTTGCTCCTAGCATGAAACAATAATTGTCAAAATAATGTTCACTTAAGGCAATAAACTAAAGGTGAAGGTGAAACTTAAGGTAAGTTAGGGTAAGGTCTGGTCACTTAAGGTAATAAACTTAAGGTAAGGTGAAACTTTGACACAACTCTAGTCACTTAAGGTAATGAACATGAGATAAACAGTTGCAGGCATACTTCAGTAAACATCTACTTCGCTGGCAATTTCAGTTCACTATTTGACTCTAACCAAATGATTTAAATAAAGATCTCTCACCGTACCTCTGTACACTTTACATACACAATGTAAAACTGTTTTACATGCAAAAGGTTCTCATGAAAATAAACACAACTCTGACTTAAGAGTCTTAAAATACAAAAAAGGGTTTCAGTAACTTTAAACTTTAAGTAACTTTAAACAACAGTTAGTCAAGCAACAACTTTAAATAAATCACGCCCTTAAGGTCATGAAAACAAAACTTAAGTTGTAGTTCTTAAGGTTCTTGATCAAGATGAAACTTAAGATGACTTTGCAGATACATAGCTACTGAAGAACAAAACCGGCAGTGAAGTTGACCTCGTGGTTCTCTCAGTGATTTCTTCGGAAACTTTCACACCGTTCTGGAACCTTGATGTGGTGTGCACCTCCTTGACACGCCGGACCTTTCCAGCCATCATTATCTCCAAGTCGGGGGTGCTGACAGGTACTGCACGCTGTGACCCACATTCATCTCCATGGATTTTGAACACTCTGGCTGAGGCTGGCTTGGGAGATGAGGTGTCCTGCGCAACACCAGTCGCAGGATAAGTGATGTGGTGCTTCTTCTCCTTACACTTCAGGGAACTTCCTTCAAGGACTCGCCCAAGGCTAATCTGCTGGGAAGGGGATACGGCTGCGGTATTACTCGGCTCACCATGAAGCACAACACGCACATCCTCCTCGTCCTGACTTCCACTCTCGGACTTCAGATCTTGAACCATGGACATCATTCCCTTCGGCTTTCCACCAGATCTGTGTTCCAAGGATTGCTTACGTCCTGTGCTTACGTCACTTCTGTAATTCTGATCATCTGAATCTTTGATTAACGATATCGCTGAGGTGGCCGCCGCTGGCGCAGTGGGTTCTTTCTCGCCCGCGTTCGGCTTTGCCCTGCCGGCGCAGGTGCTGTTTCAGTTCTAGCCGGTACTGAGGGTTGCACATGTCCCGCCTGTGCCTCCGGTGTCAAGTTCTCTTGAATTGACTCCTTACTTCCCATCAGCTCATCTGCTCCTGCTAACTCCTCTGTTTCAGGGAGATTGGCTTCCTCAAGTGACTCTACTTCAGGTGAGGCCTGTTTTTCCTGGTCACTACCTTGGCTCACTTCACTTATCTCTTGTAGCTGAGTTTCTGGAGAAACTTGATTTTCTTCCTCCTGACTACTTTTGGCCCAAGGCTTCAATGGTTTTCCCTCATAGGGCTTGAGGCGGTCGCTGGGGACAACCTTCATCTTTCCCCCACTCTTCTGTTGAATCCTATAAGTCGCGTCGGATAGTTTGCCCAGTATCAGGTATGGACCTTCCCACCTGCACATCAACTTTGGAGATACCCCTTTCTCTTTGGCTGGGTTAAACAACCAGCAGAACTTGCCCTTGACGAACTGTTCCTTGCAGACGTTCCTGTCGTAGTGGCGCTTCTGCCTCCTGGCACTCTTCGCAAGGCACTTACGGGCTCTGTCATGAGATCCCTGCATCCTCATCTGCATCTCTTGGGCATAGTCCAAGTCTTGCGTCTCCTCCTCTGCAGATGGTTCCTCAATTGTCAGATCGATTGGAAGGGAATCTTCCCTGCCAAGCATGACCATGTTGGGCGTTTCCCCCATTGATTCCTGTGGAGTACTACGGTACGCCGCTGTTGCAAAAGGCATTGCTAAAATGTTCACTAGTGTCCGATTGAAGGATCTTACAAACTTCGGCAAGTAAGTTCGCCTCAAAGTTCCTTCCCTGGTCGGTGTGCAACATTTTGGGAACTCCAAACCTGCACACGAACTCCTCGACAAATCGCACCGCAACAGTGACCGCCTTTTCATCAGTGATGGGATACGCTTCAAACCATTTACTGAAGTAATCACCGATCACAAGGATGTATCGGTTTCCACTGTTTGTTACAGGGAAGGGCCCACAAATATCCATAGCCACTCACTTGACAGGTACCCCGACTAAATGTTGCTGTAGAGATGACTTTCGCTTCTTGCTCGGCGACTTTCTCTTTGCACACAAGTTGCACTGCCTAATGAAGGACCTGACATCAGCACTCAGACCCGACCAATGGAACTTAAGGCGTACGTTAGCCATGGTCCTTTTTGTGCCCAGGTGACCGCTTGTCCTTCCTTCATGCATCTCCCGCAGTATCTCCTCCCGATACTCTTGTGGCACTAAAGTCTGCCAATGCACCTCCCGTCCATCGTGGGACTCCCACCGACGCTACAAGATCCCTTGTCGGACTGTCAATTGTTCCCATTGCAGCCAGTAATTCTTCACAGCCGTGGATTTTGGAGAAACTATCTCCCAGTCCGGGCGTGTGCCTGACTCTTCCTTAGCTTGAATAAGCCAGTTCATCTGTTTGTCCTCGAGCTGAGCCCTTCTCCAACCTTCCTTTGAGATTTGGGGTTGCACCCCCACCACGCTTAAGTCTGCTCGAAATTCCGCGTCTTGATCTGACGTGTCCATCACAACACTTCTTTCCATAGATTTCCTTCGTCTGCGTCACTGCTGATTTCGTCTCTTCCGCACTGTGAGCAGGGTCTGCTTGACAGGCTATCAGCATTCTGGTGTGACTTCTCGAAATCAAACTCTCCCATGATCTGCAGCCAACGCGCTGTTTGTCCCGTCGGGTCCTTGAAGTTTAGAAGCCACCTCAAGGCTCCATGTCCTGATTGTCATATATGTACTGTCTGAACTGCCTCAGAAAATTAACAACAGCAAGCAGTTCCCTGGGCATAATGCAATAGTTTTGTTCTGCTTTCTTCAGAACTCTGCTGGCGTAAGACACAACTCTCTCTTGGCCGTCCTTTACCTGAGACAGAACTCCTCCGATCCCTAAAGCGCTGGCGTCAGTATCCAAGATGAATTCCAACTTAGGATCAGGATACATCAAAATCGGTGCCCTAGTAAGTCGTCCCTTAAGTTCCTGAAACGACTCTTGGCACTCCTCTGTCCACTCAAATTGCCTTGATTTTTCAGTCAGACATGTGGCAGGCTGGTTGCTAATTCGCTGTGTATATCTGCATTCTTTTCAACCGATTATGCTAGTGCGCACGAACGCCCAGAGGTTTCTTTTTTTTGTAACTTTAAGAAACGTGTTAATGTCAGCAAGTCAAATTTATTTGAGTCAAGTCAAGTCACAAGTCATATTTTAAGTCAAGTCATTAGTCAAGTCTCAAGTCATTTTTCCCCAAGTCAAGTCAAGTCTCAAGTAAAAACAAATAGCGACTACAGTCTGTCTCGAGTCCGAGTCAGCGATTCGAGTCAACAACACTGCAATTAAATCTTTAGAGTCGTTAGTATAATATTTGTATGATATTTCTCATCCAAATCTTATATCTTGCAACACTACGAGGCTCCGCCATGCATGGAAAATATTCGCCATGAATAATAGGATCCAGAGAATTGAAGAAAAAACAACAAAAAAAAAACAACATCACATTCATAATGATTACATCAACTGAGCACGGAACTTGCGCCCATTAAAGTTACGTACCACCCTCCTAAGGTGTGCATAATGAATGCAGGAGAAAGCCCGTACGGTGTTGGGAATTCCAATTTCACTGTACACACGGTACATTGTAACTGCAGTTTGATGAATGTTTTAAGTCTAGGCACATTCAGCCTGACATATTTAAGGGTGCCGCAGGGCATGTCACAGTTCGCTTATTGCCACGAAACACAAGTTTAATGACAATTGAACAAGCCCTTGTGTATCAAAGAAATGTCATTTTTGAATCAGAAGAGTTCTTAATATGAGTAAATTTGTTCAAAACGGAAACAAAAAACGGTTAAAGTCATGCTTGAAAAATCGTTGAAAAAGATGAATTTTTGAATCAAATTAAATCTCATCAAAAATTGAATTATTGGTTTTTATCATGACTCTAGGTTAATTTCCCTCCATAACACGTGTTGGACTACGTTCAAACACGGATCCTTACACACAAGGATAAATGACTGTTCTGAGCTCCAGTACAAAAGCGGACTTGCCTTAATTGGTTGGACGTGTGATAAAGGGCATTAATATCCGTTGGCTTGTAATTGCAAATTTTTCAGGTGTGCCATTGTGCCGGGTTTTTCGCATGACATCGAAAACGGCAATATTCATAAAACTGTAAGCAAAACTACTCCTTTTGTAAGATGTAATTGTTAAAAAAATAAATACTTCAGGATATAACACGTGGTATTGCGCAGTGAAACCTCGATGCAAAAACAGTTCTTCACTTGCTCAGAATATTAAACTTAGTTGTTTTTGTAATGTATGCAGCTGCACATGAATTTTGTTCCACAGAGGGTATTAGCTAAAGGGAACGTATGAAATGGGAGGGAATAAAAACTAAAGAAAAAATGTGAAAGGATGAAACCAATGAAAGGCTCCAATTATCAAGGTTTGTGCGGAAACGGCCGAGGGGAGATGTGTTTTAAGTATCCAACTATTTTCCTTTTGCAAAGAGATTTACTTTGTATAATTTAAATTCATTGCCCTTGTAAAGAATATGTGATGCGATCAAGCTAAACGAGTCGTTTGTCCACCCCGGTCAAAAAAACGTTTTATTACCGATTTGAAAAGAGCACAATCACAGCATTACTGCTGTGAAAACCGCATGCTGATACCATCTTTAGTTAAAAAATTATGGAAGTCGGAACACCAAGAGATGTGATGAAGTGGCCCTGTTTTGGCCTGAATCTCCAAATGAAAATTCCTGACAAACGACTCATGTAGCTTGATCGCATCACATATCTTTATAAGAGACACATGAATAAGCACACAGAAAGAATATGTTTATCTGGAAAACATTTTATTTTAACCTGCGCTAGAAACAAGAAAAAATTTACTTCAAAATGAATTACTGGTGAACTGGAAGTTTGATATTATGCCCGAGTATAAAATATGTTAACATTAAATATTGAGAACTCCCCCCCCCCCCACAGTAGTGTGGTTGGGGTCTACGAGCGAATACTTACCTGTAGAGCGAATACTACATATGCATTGTTCCCTATGCCGGCAGGCAATTCGCTAAGAGTTTTACATACAATAGCGCCCTCACGTGTCCTACCCACGACGCCCTGTGACATGCGCACTACGTTAGCGTCCTCTTTTTCTCAAGCGTTACTTGCGTAAGCACTCAAGGAATCGAGTATAGTGGGGAAGGAGGGAGGGGTGCTCTACAGGTACCGGTAAGTATTCGCTCGTAGACCCCAACCACACTACTGTGGGGGGGGGGGGGGGGGGGTCTACATCACTCTACTTACCTGTAGAGCGAATACTACATATGCATAGACTCGCACCGAGTAAGGCGGTGGGTATACGCAAATTACCGTATGTCTACAGGGGTGTAGGACATGAGGCGTGTCCAAAGGCAACAACACCAAACCAAAAACCTACACCCCAGACGCTCTAGGTTTCACCTCGTCAGGGGAACCCAAAGAGCTCGTGCGCAAAAAGTCAGGGGGGTGTAACCATTATGGGAATGAACACATGATAGGTACACCTAAGTAAACTTAATGCCCATACAAATATATATATGTATATTTATATGCTCGCCCGTTAGTGCTTCCGTGAGGCTCGACTGGACGCTAGCAGCACTTCTCTTCCAGCCTTGCCATCTGCCTGGAGGACATCCTTCAGGTAGCATTCGGAGAACGTGTTAGGGTTCTTCCAGCAGGCTGCCTTGACGATGTCACCTAGGGGGACACCCTTAAAAAAGGCCCACGAGGTGGACACTCCCCTGACCTCATGCGCTCGAATGGGTCCCTGGGTCGCTGGCCAGCCGCCCGGTACGGACCGGATGGCTGTCACGATCCAGCGAGTGATTGTATCGCGGGACGCCGGCCCATGGGGCGGGGTCGTCGTGATGAACGATTTTTCGTGTCCCGTACGAAGTGACTTCGTACGGTTGACATACCACTTAAGTGCTCGAACTGGGCACCAAAGTTTGTCGTTTGTCTCGTTCGAAAAAGACTTGATGTCTGGGACAAAGATGTCTGGGGGCATAAAGGTCTCTGACTGGTTCTTTGCGAGAAAACCGGCCATAGGGATCAGGCGGACACCCCCCGGTTCCCACCGGATGTGTCCTGTCTGTATCGATAACGAGTGTAGTTCGCTACGTCGTCGGGACGTAGCAACAGCCAATAGAAAAGCTACTTTGATGGAGAGCTGTAACAAAGTTGAGCAATTCATTGGTTCAAAGGGAGCCTTCGCCAGTGTAGATAATACACCGAAGAGGTCCCAAGATGGGATTAATGTGCGTACTGGGGGACGAGTATTAAACATCCCCTTGATCAGTTGGCTAATTGCAGGGTTGCCGGAAACGGAGGAACCGTCCGAAAATCCCTGATGGATTGCGGCAACGGCCGATCGATAATTTTTTACCGTGGCCGTCGTGAGCCCACTGTTAAAAAGGTATAGGAGGAAATCCCCCACTTCCCCTACAGAAGTATTGGGGGATGAATGGATTGCCGTCTACACCATTTAAAGAAATGGCGTAGTCGGCTATCGTACACCTTTCTGGTTGTTGCAGCTCGTCGCGAAAGGCCTGCTGAGCAGAGGGATCGCGTGACAATACCCAGCACGTCAGGTGAAGATCCCCCGGAGCCTGGTGATTGATTCCCGAGCTGGGCTGATAAAGGAGATCGGCCCTCCTCGGTAGAATTACCGGGCGGTGAACCAAGAGTCGGACGAGCCGGGGAAACCACGGCTGGCGGGGCCAGAACGGGGCTATGAGGAGAATTCGGCAATCCTCCTGCTCGATCTTGGTCAGCACTCGAGAAACGAGGGAGATGGGTGGGAAAGCATAGGCCAGTAGGCCGTCCCACCGCACCGACAGTGCATCGGTCTGCCACGCGTTGGGATCTGGGCCCCTCGCGCAGTAGAGCGGTAGCTGATTGTTCATTCGCGACGCGAATAGGTCCACATGCGGCCGGTCGATTAGTCTGACTGAGCCACCTGTGGGAGCAGTGACCACTCTGTCGGGGCGATCCAGCCTCTGGAGAGAGCGTCGGCTGTGACGTTCTCTTCCCCCAGGATGTGGACTGCCGACAGGGCTATCCCGTGATGTATGCACCAGAGGGTGAGATCCCACGTTAGTGCACACAGATGGCCTGACCGAGTGCCACCCTGGTGATTGATGTATGCCACCACTGTGGCGTTGTCGCATCGTACCAGGACTGCTTGCCCTCTGACGTCCGACTGGAAATGTTTTAGTGCGTTGGTGACTGCCAGCATTTCCAGGACGTTGATGTGGGATGACTGATGTGCGGGGCCCCATACGCCCGCGACCTGTCGCGGGTGGAGGGTAGCCCCCCAGCCGTACCCTGACGCGTCGGTTGTGATAAGTACCGACGGGCGGGGCAGAAAACGCGGCCCTGCGTTATATTGGCCTCGACTAGCCACCAACGAAGGTGGGGGACTAGCCAAGACGTAGTGGGCACCGGATGGTCGATCGGGTGCCAGCGGGGTCTGTAGAAAGACAGCAGGTGAAGTTGAATTGGCCTCATCCTCAGCCTGCAAAAATCCACTAAGTCCACCAGACTGGCCATAAGGCCCAACAGCCTGAGCCAGGCTCGGGCCGGAGCCACTACCGTCGGGAGGAAGAGGGACACGCACTGCCGAAGGTTCAGCAGGCGGTCCTCCGATGGACGGGACAGTCCCCTGCGAAGATCGAGGGATGCACCTAGAAAGGTGGGAACCTGAGAGGGGACTGGATGGGATTTCTTGGTGTTGATGAGAAATCCCAGGTCGGAAGCAAGTTGCCACGTTAGTTGGAGCGTCGCTTCCGTCTCCCCTCGAGAAGGGCCCACTACTAGCCAATCGTCAAGATACATGAATATCATGACCCCTCGACGCCGCAGTGCCGCCCCGATCGTCTTCACGATCCGGGTGAACACCCGCGGAGAAGTGGATAGCCCGAACGGGAGCACCACTAATTCGTACAGTGTATTTTTGTATTGGAAACGTAGGAATTTGCGATGTTCCGGCCTGATCGGTACGTGAAAGTACGCGTCTTTCAAGTCTATACTGGCCGCCCACGCTGGTGTTATGATCGATGCAAGAATGGTCCGTAACGTTTCCATGTGGAAACGTTTCGGACGTATGAACTTGTTGAGGGGTTTTAAGTTCAGTATTGGACGCCACACGCCGGTCTCCTTCTTGGGGGCCAAGAAGAAGGTTGACATGAAACCTGCCCGGGTCCCCCCTTGGGGGACAACACAAACTGCTCTCTTTAGAAGGAGGGCGTCGATCTCCTCCTCGAGGGAGCGGCGTTTTGCTGTGTCGGGCGGTACGGGCGTTGTCCGAATAAGCATGTCCGACGGGGGGGTCCTCGTAAACTCGAGCGCGTAACCGCTGCTGATTGTTTCGAGGACCCACCAGTCGGAAGTCACCTGCACCCAGGACCCCACGAACTCCTGAAGGCGGCCTCCCACGGGTCCAGCGGTGGGAGGCCGCCCGGAGACGCATAAGTCACTTGCGCCACGCCCCGGTGTACCGGGGAGTGGGCGCACGGAAACCGCGTCCCGACTGGGGACGCTGTTGTCCGGTATGTGGTTGTGAATAGCGCGGGCCGACCGCCTTATCGGCGCGCCCACGAAATCCACCACGGGCCGCTCTGACCGGGGGGCGGCGCCGGGGAATGACAAAAGATGGCTGTTTCTTTGTCTTTTCCGCGGTTTTCGGCTCGGCCGGTTTCTTGAGATTTATTTTCTCCGTGGCCTTGAGGCGCTTTGCCTCGGCCTCCATGGCCTCCTGGAACTTACCAGAAAATAAGTCCGGGCCTGAGAGCGGGAGATCGTCGAGACGCTTTCGTGCTCCCGGTGAAGGGAGGAAAAGCGCATCTAGCACATTGGTGCGGCGTGACGATGTTGCTAAGGTCGACACTCTAGCAAACTGGTCGAGAGTGGAGCACAGGCCGCGATCGAGGCAATGGAGAGCAGCCACCATCATGTCGGCTGGTATCACCGAATCTTCTTCATATCCCAGTGCCAGGTACTCTGACAGGAGAAGAAGAAAGGACGTCGCACGCATACCCATGCGTGCCGCCGAGTCCATTCTGCGGGTGACATCCTCCAGCTTTCCACGGGTCTTGTCTGTAAAAGGAACCTTGGATGAAGCTGTCCCTCGGTCAGCAGCGAGTTTGTCAATGGCCGAGTCCGGCAGGACTGGAGTTGAGAAATATTTCTCAAAATCCCCTGGGGGGAAATGATAATATGAGTCTACGCGTTTAGCGTAGGCACTCCATGTCTTTGCGTGCATTATACCGTCGATGTGGTCAACGCACACGCGGTCCAAGGGCATTGTGGGAAAAGCCCGGACCGGTTCTGCCGTCGGTCCCGATCTCTTCTTGAACGACTGACGCTCAGGAGGAGGAGGTTCGGTACTTGCAGGAAGATTCAGAACTCTGATCATATCCCGTTGGACCAAGCGGAGTTCGGTCTCAGCCACCGATAGGCGTTGCATAGTGCGGGTCAGTTCGCTCTCGTCCGCCGAATTGTCAGAGTCCGGGGGGCGAGTTGTCACCGGGGAATGGGAACCAGGCCCCGGGGGCGAAGCAGCGCCGTCACGGTGTCCCGGTATCGAGCCCCGCTCAGAGTCTAGTGACACCGATGGGTGTAAACTAATACCGGGCGGGGACGCCGGTGCACGGCCCTCCGTGCACGGCATTGTCCGCTGGTCTGTAGTCACCCCACCACGGCCGTGATGACTGGCGTGTGGGGGCTGTAATTCTGGAGGGGACTCCGGCGCACGGCTAACCGTGTGCGGTATGTCCCTTTGGCCCGGAGTCGGCCAACTGTGACCGTAATCTCCCTGTCGGCCTGACAATGAGGCCGCGAGGGAGTGAAAGGCCTCCAAAAAATCATCGCGTGAGATCGGGTCGCCACCCTTGTGGCGTTTCCCACGGTGTGATCGGCCGGATGACTCTCTAGAACTCGTCGAAGAACGGCGGGAACGGCGGCTCTTTTTTGATTTTTTCTTCTTTGAAGAACGAGTAGTTGCCAAGGATTGCGGGGACACGGGGATGCCCGAACAACGAATAAAATCCGATGTAGAGGCACGGCCCTCCGATCGTAGCGTTAAATCTCTGGGGGAATCCCAGGGATTCGGCTCTACGCTATCAATAGCCCGGGCGGCCGACAGCGCCCCCACGCCGGTAACATAGGCGGGTGCTGTACGGTCGATCAACCGGCCATATAACAGCCCATCCCCAGGCATCGTGGTAATCACGGGGCTGGGTGGGCCTGGGTGCACTGAGCCATGGAGGAGTACTGCCTCCGGCTGCGTGTGCCCCGTAGACGGGCCAGGGACAGGCACGGTGCGCCCCGTAGCGGGGCCACCTTTTGCCGTACGTCCCTTTTTTGGGTACTGCCCCGGCGTCAGACAATTTCCTTGTCTTGCCGGTGCGTTTCCCCTTCAGTTGGGCGGACCCGTGAATATTGACCGAAGACGGTGGGGTTGTACGGCCCCCCGCTTGGTCAACGGGTCCGTCAGCTCCGACAGCTGGCAGTGGCTGAAGGGGCCGACTAGGGGACTGCTGCCGCGGTGACGTACCATCACCGGTGCAGTCCCCCGAGAACTCAGGCTTGTCTGGTGGGATGTACGTCCCTCCATTATCGACACACCCAGTCCTCCCCAACTTCCTAGATTTACTCATTTCTTACTTCACTTTCACTCAAATCCTTCACTAGAACAACTCTACAATAAATACTTTCTCTTTATTTCTTCGAAATAGCTTTCTCCAAGCAAAAGAGGTACCAATAAAATAGTGAAATTCAGGTCGATTGAAATTCCACGTTATACCTCGCCTGCGGCTAAGAGAAAAAGAGGACGCTAACGTAGTGCGCATGTCACAGGGCGTCGTGGGTAGGACACGTGAGGGCGCTATTGTATGTAAAACTCTTAGCGAATTGCCTGCCGGCATAGGGAACAATGCATATGTAGTATTCGCTCTACAGGTAAGTAGAGTGATGTAGAATGAGTAATTTAATATTGAATTCTACAAAAATGTTAATGAAAATGCCAAAAGAAATAATAGCAGTTTGTTTTGTAATAAAAAAAAACTCACCAAACTGGTCACCGAAGTGATCTGCCAGGAATAATTAGAACAGTTAAAGCATCCAACACAGGATCACTGTCCACGTACAAACCCCTCTGCAAACTATCACCATGCATGGCCGTACCGTGTGCGTTCATGCGTGGACCGTCTCCCACTTTGGCTCCCTCAATAACAATACGGGCTCCTGGTAAATGAACCAGGGGTATTTAGCCCGTCCACCTAATGACTCTAAAGACTTAATTGTGTTCTTAGAACTAATGTGTTCGTTGGATAAGGGCGCTGTCTATGCTGCTGCCACTGTAAGGATTGCTCCAGAAAACACAGTATTTTGCTGCTTTAGAGTTTCCTGCTTCAACAGATCCTCAGTATTATGATAAGTCTCATGAGAGACCTTCGATTGACATCAGTTGATTGACTCCGGGGATCGCCAAAACTCTGATCTTGATGATATGATGTTGGGCATAATTCTTCTAACTGTAAGTCTTGTATATCCTTGGATTACCGACAACCTTGGTATCAAGGACGCCCATCGCATTGATAACCAAATAGCCACTACAATGGATACAACAAAGGGTGACATAACCTTGATTGATCCTGCTATGGGCGACTGCGCTATGCTTCCACCAAGTGACGTCCTGCACATGCCCCGGCAGTATACCAAATCAGAGATGATCATAATACGTCAAAGACTGAACTATCCCACTTCTGTGATTCCTACAGATATATATCGAACCCTTAAAGACCTAGGACTTTTTCGATGTAGAAGTCGAAGAGGTGGACGGCATATACATGCAAAACAGAGACTCTCCCAAAACAACAGCACGAGTACAATGGCACCTGTTACACTCGTTGACAATGGCAATTTGCATGTAGCTCATTGGAACACTCACTCCGTTTGCAACAAAACTTTGCTAATATATGACTATGTTGTATCCAATAACATTGATATACTGCTCCTGACAGAAACCTGGCTCTGTCATGATGACCAAGTTGTCATCAATGAAATTACCCCACCTGGCTATACATTTTTCAATGTTCCACGCCCTGCATGCTGACAGACATGGTGGAATTGCAATATTATTCAAAACCCAACTTACCATTCGACTTGTTCCAGTACCACTCAATGTAAGCACCTTTGAATATTCAGTCATTGCAGATGTCAAACGGCGCATTCACTACGCGATTATTTACAGACCACCTCCATCTGCGAAGAACGGACTGAAAACATCTACATTTTTGACTGAATTCGATGATTTCCTTGATGCTGTCAACAGTCTGACAGGGAAATTAATCATTCTAGGCGACTTCAATATCCACTTCGACTGTCCTGAGAAACCTGATACATCCCATATTAACTCTGAGCTCGCTGCTTCAGGACTGCTACAGCATGTTTCTGAACCAACACACACCCATGGGCACACCTTAGACTGGATCATCACTAGAAGTGATGAGGACGGCCTACTTGTCACCCACACTGTCGACATGAATGGCATCTCAGATCATGGTGTCATCTCTTGCTGGCTCCGTCTCGAAACTCCAGCACCGTCAATAGTGACGTCATCACAACGCAAATTTCACGATGTTGACCACGAATCCTTGGCCTATGATTTGTCCATCCAGCTTCGAGATGTGCACTTTGATGGCAACGACATCGACAAACTTGTCCATGGCTTCAACGCATCTCTCATGCACGTTCTGGACAAGCATGCACCACGGAAAGCCACAAATAAGTCCAAATGCCCTAAGCCCAAATGGTATAACAGCTCTGTGCTTGAGGGAAAACGCGCACGTCAGAGAGCGGAGCGCAAGTGGAGAAAGACCAAATCCATTGCTGACCGTGCTGCATACGATGCCACAAAGCAAGCCTTAAATGACATTTTGACTGAAGCTAAATCGCAGTTCTTCAGAAACTCACTGGTCAACGCTAATCCAAAACAGGCTTTCCTGGTTATTAACGAGTTGACGGCTGCACCTCGACATACACCGCATCTCTGAGAAAGATCTTGGTGAACTCATAAGTCAGACTGCCACAAAGTCCTGCCAGTTAGATCCCATCCCAACCTGGCTTCTCAAACAGCACATCAAAATCCTACTTCCAACACTGACTGAAATCGTGAACGCATCCCTCTCATCCGGGAATTTTCCTGAGGCACTTCGTGTCAGTATGATCATGCCGATCTTAAAGAAGCCTTCTCTTGATAAAGATGAACTTCGGAACTACCGGCCAGTAGCTAAGCTCATCGAAAAGGTCATCTGCCTGCAACTCAAGCAACATATCAACACTCATGCCCTTGCCGATCCCCTTCAGTCTGCCTACAAAGCTGGCCACAGCACAGAGACTGCATTGCTTTGTGTTCAAAATGACATTTTGAAAACTCTTGATAATAATAATGCTATGTTCTTAGTAATGCTTGATTTGTCTGCTGCATTTGACACTCTTGATCATGGCATTATGCTGCGTCGCCTCCAAAACAGGTTTGGCATAACACATACTGCTCTCAAGTGGTGTGCCTCCTACCGGTATTTCAAAAATAGAAGGAGTTATGTCACCATTGCAGGGGTCGACTCAGATGAGAGCCATATCCATTTTGGCGTCCCTCAAGGGTCAGTCCTTGGCCCACTCGCTTTCACCATGTACCTGAGTCCTCTTGGTGATGTCCTTCACCGACATGATGTGAAATACCACATATATGCAGACGACATCCAGATTTATCTCGATTTCAATCCGTCCAAACCGAACGACGCAGCTTGTGCCCTTTTCAGATTGTCAAATTGCATCACCGATGTGCAGAATTGGATGATAACAAACAAACTCAAGTTAAATGAGGATAAAACTGAATTTTTCATTGCCACATCTTCTCATCATCACCAGAAACACTTAACCAACATAACTCTGCAGATAGGTAACACAGCAATCAAACTATCTCAGACAGTCCGAAACTTGGGTGTGTTTTCGACAGTTCCATGACAATGAGCACACACATAGCAAACATATGCAAATCTATCAACTACCACAACAGGAACATATCCAAGATTCGTAAATACATGTACATAGACACAAACACATGCCACGCCGCTGTCCGAGCACTTGTACTATCCCGACTCGATTATTGCAACTCTCTTCTCAATGGTATTCATCAGTATGAGGTTGATTGACTCCAACGGCTTCAAAACAATGCTGCTCGTATCACATTATCCAGGGGTTTCCTTAACTTTTTCCTTTACTGGCCGGCCGGGCCAGTAAACCAGAGTTTTCACTGGCCCGCAACCTTTTTCACTAGCCCACATGTTTTATAATAGTAACTTTCAATCAAATCACCATAAGCATTTTTGATAACATTTTTGATAATAAACTATGCAATATGAATACAATCGGCAATTATCTTAATCATGTACATAATATTGCATGTAGTTCCTTTTTAAGTGATGTCAATGTTTCTTTAATCGTCCATGCTTTAACATAGAGCAAGGCTTTAATTAACAGGAATCAAATAGGGGGAGAAGTTATAATCAAAATTTATGCAGTGTGCTTCGTTCCGAACTTAAGGCTTTAGGTGTTCTATTTCCGACATGTTTTGATAAAACACGAACTAAAAAAGCGTTATCTTGAGGAACAAGAAAACATTGCACACAGTCGTGGTATTAATGGGAGTTTACCAAGTTAGTAACTGAACTGTTTTAACTTGTTTGAAAATGAGTGAGAAGGCCAGTATTTTCAAAAAAACATCTCTCGCGCGCGCCATGCATTTCTAGCGAAGAATGGTGCAATCAGCGTGCCTAGCCAAGAAGCGCTGCGGGCGGGCGACCCACGAACTTACGCTGGTCACGTCAATCCATAACGTTTTCCGGAGCACGGTCCACTTTACATTCACTAGTCTTTACATTCAAAATAGGCCCCTCGAATCTCATATTGTCCTCATCTTTTCGGTACATTCGTTTGATAGTGTTCAAGAAATCATCCCAAGAATCCGTTCGGGCACAAGTTTTGGCAGTGAAACTGTCATGAAAGTTTTCTCCTCACCACGTTGTATGATACGAATACGATGTTAACGTACGTACGTACGTCCGTACCGTGTGGACTGACTGCAGACGAAGTAAATCACGTGCGCTGCATGTGTGCACAATGTGTAATGGCAAATACACGTTGATTCACCTCATGTTCGTCGTTGGGATTTAATGCACAGTGCACTGCGAATATACATGGAGTGATACGAATTCGAACTACCGATGTTTTTATTTCGGTCGGCGTGGCAAAAGTATTCATGTGTTGTATCACCCTTAACTTTTCATTTTGATTGATTGAAAAATACTGTAGGGAAAACTTCGTTATTTTTTTTTTTTTTTAACAGTTTTCTGACTCGCCCGTCGGACTACTGAGAGGAGGGTTTTGACTCGCCCGCCGCTGTTTTCACTCGCATTTGGCGAGCGGGCGACCGCTAAGGAAAATCCCTGCATTATCTCAACCCAAATACACACATGCCTCTCCACTCCTTCAACAATTACATTGGTTACCAGTTAGACAACGCATCAACTTCAAAACAGCAGTTTTCATGCACAAAGCACTTCCTAACACAATGCCGCAGTACATAATGGGATCACTCAACCTTAATGCACCCAGCCGTAGTGGCCTCCGCTCCAGTAACAACCTCAGAGTTCCACGCACATTCAAAAAAGCAGGGGACAGGGCCTTCTCAGTGTCTGGTCCCCGATGCTGGAATTCCTTGTCACACAACATCCGCAACATCAGTTCTCTTGACAACTTTAAGGGCAGACTGAAAACTGATGTTTTCTCCACATAATCTGTAACTTGTCTTCTGGAGTTGTCCTTAGTCGCGCATTGTTACTTGCGAAAATGCGCGCTATAAATAGTGTTATTATTATTATTATTATTGACCTGATTTTAAAATTGAAGTGAGCAAGCACACAATTTTAGAGAAAACTACAGAAAGACAATTATGCAGAGACTTTACCGAGTAAATAATGGTCATATATAAAGCCATGCCCAAACCTAAATCTGTCAAAATTTAGGCAATATATAACTGGCGTCACTTTCTTAATTACCGAAACAGCCATATGTTTGGACACAAACATATGTAAATCTTGTTTTTTGCTTTTTCGCAAAATTGCAAAAAAAATTTGTTTTTGTTCTGATTTTTGGCTTTTTTTGCAATTTGTGAAAAAGCCTTTGTTTTTGTTCTGATTTAAAAAAAAAATTTGGGAGGGGGTTTCTCCTTTTTGTTCCACAAAATCCTATAGACTTTGTACACGATTTTAGTACACGCCACTTTTGGCACTGAACTTTGTCACACATCATGTGTGACGTCATGATTACGTCATCAGGGGTCACGTTACGTCATCACAAACGTGCATATTTTGAAGTCTTATATCTACAGAACTGTAAGTCCGATTTGAGTTGAAACTTGGTATGTGGGTAAACCGGGATGTGTTATCGGTAAAAATGAGGTGACGTCATGATGACGTCATCATGAGATTTTATATGAATATTTGAATTTTTGGACCTTTTAGCCATATCTCAAGAACGCAACATGCAAAATTCAAAATTCTTTTTGTATTTGGTTTGTTAGATAAAGTGTACGACGTCATCATGATGTCATTATGACGTCATCAAAAATGCAATTTTTCAAAACACATATAACGAAAGGTCCGATCGTCAGGAAACTTGGTGGGTAGGTAGATAATGGTACTAGTATGCAAAGTCCGAAGTGACATCACGATGACATCATAAGGCCAAACAAAAAAAATGGTGTGTTTACTGTAACGGCCTGAAAAAAATCCAGGTAGGTAGGTAGGTAGGGAAATAATTTTATTTTGTAAATTTTTTTTTTTATTTCAGTTCTGCATGCCCATGCATGTTCTTTCGCAAAAAAATTGTATAAAACCACTATTCAAGCATTGAAGATATTCAATCGATACATTTCAATCCAAATTAATTTGTATCGTCGTCCAGGGTTCTCCCCAGGATTTTTTCAAACATGTGGGGGAAGATTTGCTGTGATTCAACAACCCGAAAATGTTTGAACTTTAGAAGCTCTCTGGTGCATTTTAGAGCAAATTTAGGGGTCTTTATCTTAAGATTTGTCCTTGAAATTCAGAGGAGATCTTGTAGGTCACTAATATTTTTGTAATTAAAGAAAAAAAATCAAAATTGTTAACTTAAAAAAAAATTAACATTTCACAACCTGTGTTTCACTGCTTCCTAACTAGAAAAGTATGAATTACATTTACATGTAAGTTTCAAATTAAGAAATTAAGGTGGAGAAAAAAACAACTTTTGCTTCTGATTACATGCCTTTCAAAATAGCGTCAGCTGGTCGGAAAATTATTTCCCCAATTGTTTTGGGGTGCTGATTAATGGAGCATCATTCGTACTAATCATAGAGCAAGGAATCATGTTTATTTTGTGCCAAGATTATTTTCATTTGCGCCTCGAAAATGATCAAGACTGGCTATCAAAAGTGATTAAAACATGCCTCACCTAATTACAAATATATTTGAGGTCGGTGATTCCACTTTATACTTAACATACATCACGGCCGCTCGCACCGCCAACATTCCGCCTGGCTGGCCGAACATTGCGCCGTGCTCACGGCCCACGTGGCCGAAAATCTTGCACTACTGCAGAAACACGCTACGATGTTTCGCCACAAGTTCGAGCTTTGCAATCTTGTCATTTTAATGGAAAACACATACACAGAAAGTACAGATCACGTTCTGTGAATTAATTCGCAGCAATTCTCTTTCTCCAGCGATGTTTGTTTGGTAATATTTTTACGATCCAACTTCGGCCCACTACATCATCATGCTGTATGATACGAAGTATGGACCGGAGCTGAGAGGCAGTAGTCACTGGTTCCGGTCCTTCATCATAGCATTGATTCCGTTAGCTGGCGAGGGGAACCAGTGTACCATGCTGTATGTTAGCTGGGTGCTGCAGTCGACAGAACACGTCATCGTGTGCATTTTGATCACACATGCATCGGATTTTGGTCAAGATTTTGCATGTCAAGATGAAATAATGGCGTATGTAACGATCAAATTGTGCATTTTTTTGTCGGCAGATCGGGCCGGCCGCAATTCCAGTGTATCGGGCCGATACGCAGTACGCACGTTTGTACGTGGGGAGAACCATGCCGTCCGTCGGCCAGCCAGGTGTACTGGTTCACCCCGATGTGTTTGTGCAAAAATAATCGTACTTCGTAGTTTGAGAATTCAAGTTTTGTGATCGTCGCAATCATGGTCAGATTCAAGTGTGGAAAATGGTTTTTGTTCGTGGCAAATAATTAAAAGTACTTGAAATGTTTGAAATTTGTCAATTATCAACCTTCAAAATGGCAATAAAAAGTTTGAGGTCGGCAATTTGGCCGAAAAAATTCCAGGTCGGTCGGGTTACCGTAAACACACCATTTTTTTTGTTTGGCCTAAGTTATTTTTTTTATGATTTTTTTAAATTTTTTTATTTTATTCTGCTTCCAAAATTGCACACTTCCTTTCATCCGAATGATTTCAAACTTGGTACAATGAAAAAATATTACTTATACATAAGCTTAATGCGAAAAAGCCTTATGTTCTGTTGGCAACAGACATAGAACCTCTAGTTTTTTCTTCTTTATGACCTTTTTGGGTCCACCCCAAATCCCATATACTCTGTACAAGTTTTTGGTACGAGGCACTTTTGACCTAAAACAAAGTCCTATTCCAATGAAACTTATCTCAGGTAAAGATCCTATAGTGAAGTTGTGTCTTGAAGAGTGACGTCATGATTATGTCATCATGGGTCACGTCATGTCATCTACAGAACTGTAAGTCTGATTGGGTTGAAACTCGGTAGCACATGTATGTAGACCGGGATGTGTTTAAAGGTAAAAATTGAGGTGACGTTATGATGACGTAATAGTGCGATTTTATATGAATTTTTAAATCATTGAACCTTTAAGCCATATCTCACGAATGCAACATACAAAATTTAAAATTCCTTTTGTATGTGGTTTGTTAGGTAATAGGTACATGCACACATTTTTTAAAAATGTGTGACGTCACGATGACATCATCAAAAATGCGATTTTTCAAAACACATATGAGGAAAGGTTCGATCATCATGAAACTTGGTGGATAGGTAGATAATGTCACAAGAATGCAAAATCTGAAATGTCGTCACCATGACGTCATCCGTTGATTTTTTATGATTGTTTAAATATTTAAAATTTCATTACGCTTACAAAATTGTGCACTTTTTGTCATGGGATTGATGTCAAACTTGGTGCACATCAGGACCACAATGAAAACATGAGCAATGACAAGTGTTGCTACAATCACGTCATTGCGGGACATGTGACGTCATGTTTAATCCCATAGACTTTGCACATGTTTATTTCAACCGCGGCATTTTGTACCATAAACAAACTCGTATTATAATGAAACCCAACCTATGTGAAGACCCCGTGAGTTTGTGTCCAGAAGAGTGACGTCATGATGATGTCATCATGAGTCACCTAACGTCATCATAAATGTGCAAACTTTAAGACCCTACACCTACATAACTGAAAGTCCGATTGGGTTGAAACTTGGTATGTATGCAAAATTTATTTTGCTTTAGGTTTGTTAGGCAATAGGTATATGCACACAATTTTTAAAAATGTGTGACGTCAAGATGACGTCATCAAAAATGTGATTTTTCAAAACACACATAAGGGGAAGTCCGATTCATTTGAAACTTGGTGGGTAGGTAGGTACTGTTACTTTCTTTATGATTTTTTTTTCAAATTAAAACTTTTATTCTGCTTTCAAAAAATGACACTTCCATCCTTCTGTTTGACTTCAAACTTGGTGATAACCAAGACTACAATGAAAAGAGTGCATTGACAAGTGTTGTTAATGTGACGTTATCGTGGGGCATGTGACGTCATCACGAAAGTACATTTTTCAAGTCTCGTATTGAGAAAACTGTCGGTCCAATTGGGTCAATATTCAGTATAGGAACCTAGTCTTACACGTGTTGTAGAGGCAAACTGAGAGTCATGATAAACACCATCAATGTAACTTTTACATCAGATTTAAATTCAAACAAAGTCCGCATATATAACCATTCGATGTCGATCTTTCTGATGAACACTGCTGCTTGTACAAAGCAAGCAGCACCCTCTTGTGGCAGAAAAAAAATGTTTGCCTTTTCGGTCAGAAATCTGTATTTTCTTTGTTTCTTTTCATTTTTGAACAAGGGATTTGTGAAATAATGGAAACATCATCAACATGTATCAGACCTGAACATAATAAAGGAACACAGATTTGCTTTTTTACGGGAATTGATAGAATAATCCAGGGTCTCAATTTTTAATAAAACGTGCACAATCGCGTGACGACCCTTCTTTCAGGTTGAAACCAGAAGTGCCTTGTTGTTTTTTTTGCAATTGGTAACAAAAATGTCAACTTGGTTTCAACGATGTTAGTTTGTGGAAAGGGTGGCTTTTCAAAAATATGACGAGTGACGTCATGTTTTATTCGAGCGCACTCTAGCAGCAGGTGATCATGGGTCTTGTGATGTAGTCTTAAAAGTGCATAATATCTAAAGAACCACAGGTCAAATTTGATTGAAACCTTGTACGCATAGCCAGGGAGGTGTTATTGATAAAAAAGCACAATGCGGAAAAGTACTATGTTATGTTGCAAACAGACACAGATCTCTCTGGTTATTTTTTTTTGCTTTTCTGTTGGGAAGTCATTGTATGTGATTTAAAAAGAGTAAGTGACTGTGAGTAGATCCTGCACAGACAAGATTCCTATTGTTTTAGCCAATGTGACCTTGACCTTCGGCCCCATATGCAATTGGCTTCTGAGGATTACCAAGAACAATCCACAATCCATATTTGATGTTCATATGCAAAGTATTTTTCAAGTTATCCCGCCGACAAGATTTCTATTGTGTTAGCCATTGTGACCTTGACCCTTGACCGTGACCAAATATATGCCATTGGCCAAAATTTGTATCAGGTCTAGAAGTTGAGGTTCGTCTTAACTTGGTGGTGTCAACTTGCAATAAGGTCCACTTTACTAATTTGATAGTGCTGAATCTGAATCTGGCTGTTCACATCGGCCCAGATTGTACAATAACCTTTTGACAACATTTTTTCTCTTATTATTTTGCCCATTTTTGGTCAAAAATAGTATTTTTGCCAAAACTTCTATGTTTTAAGTTCAAATGCTTGACACAGATAAACATGATAAATAGGAAGTCGCCATGAAAAATATCATTATTTTTTAATGCACTACACAGTGCTTAAATGTTTTAGTTTTGTTTTGTTTCGTAGAATCAATCCTTTCAAACATAAGCATAATGAGATTTCGACCCGGCATTATTTAGTAAGGATTTACATTCAATGTAAGCACCTCTGCCGTCCCTTTACAACACAAATCAATCACATGACAAGACAATCATAAGTCATTCAGTTTAAAGCTAATAATAACACACTGTTTTATATCCTCCACTTCTTTATCCAGAATACATATTTTTGGGGGCCGAAAATGTGGCTTTCAGAATCTGTAACAAAAGGCATCGCGCAGTCTTGAAAAAAAAAAAAAAAGTTCGTACGTGACGTGGTGTTCATGCAGGAGATACCGCGCAAGCGCATATAGGGCGTGCAGTCTTCAAAATACGCGCGCAGTACGCTCTGAATAGCCGGGTCAGCGTTGCAGTTTACGTGTTCCCCATGGCCAGGGGTTAATGGAAGAACGCGCACCTGCCCATGTAGTCGAGGCTGGTATGCAATGACAGTGATGCATTGCAATCGCCCTCATGTGGTATAGTTACATGTACATGTACATTGGGGAAACAGTCCCCTTTATTTCTAATTTATGTACAAACGATGTGGCATGCACAGTGTAAAATATCATTTAACATGTTCCAAACTGAGAATTAAAGTTGTCACTAAAAAGTTAAGACGAAATTGCAAGTTACAGGCTTTGGCCCACAGCCTAATACATATAGGCTTCTTAGGATTACCAAGACAATCCACAAATGGAATTTGATGTTCATATGTGAAGTACATGTATTTCTCAAGAGTTGTGCTGACATTTCCATATCCATTCTCCCTTGCTTTTCTAAAATCCTTGAGAGACTTTACTACAACATTAAACAGTTTCGTCTTTCCGATCACCAGTTACGGCTTCTGAGCTAATCACTCTACAAACATGACACTTATCCAATTCACTGATAAAGATACCACTGCCATGATTAACAAAATGAGTACCGTTTGTGTCTTTGTTGATCATTCAAAATCATTTCTATGGCATACGGGGCGTTGCGTTCAAATGGCTTTCTTCTCATCTCGCCAACAGGCAATAATTCACTTTCTTCAAAAACGTCAACTCCTCGCGCCAAGAAATTCGCCATGGGCGTGTGGTTTTTCTAGGTGTGTGATTTTCTAGGTGTGTGATTTTCTAGGTGTGTGATTTTCTAGGTGTGTGATTTTATGTTCCAGGGAAATTTCTATGGCATACGGGGCGTTGCGTTCAAATGGCTTTCTTCTCATCTCGCCAACAGGCAATAATTCACTTTCTTCAAAAACGTCAACTCCTCGCGCCAAGAAATTCGCCATGGGGTTCCACAAGGCTCTATTCTTACTTGCACTTTTCCTCTCCTCTTCTTTCTTTCACACTATTTGCGGACGACACAACTATTTCTTACTCTTCCTGCAGTCCTGAAGATTTGAAAATCACAGGCGTGTGGAAAAAGGCACACCTGGATTTTTCTAGGCGTGTGGTTTTTCTAGGTGTGTGATTTTCTAGGTGTGTGATTTTCTAGGTGTGTGATTTTCTAGGTGTGTGATTTTTTAGGTGTGTGATTTTATGTTCCAGGGAAATTTAGGCGAGCAATTATTCACACTTCTCGGTAAGCTTTTAGGCGTGGCGTCAGCAATACAGTCGACTCTCGTTAGTACAAACTCTGTTAATACAAAATTTTGGTTATAACAAACATAAAGCCTTGGTCCGACTGTGCATTTATGTGCACAATGAATGGGACTGATGTTCCTCTTCATACACAATTCTGATATAACAAACAATTTGGCTAGGTCCGAAAGAGTTTGTTATAACGAGACTCGACTGTAGTTTTGTTTTTGTGTGTGCATGTTTATGGTGTAAATCGAGGAGGACAGGAACCAAATCGAGGACGACCTCGATTAGAAAACGTGTACAAAACCAATGAGAGCTGTTGCAAAAAAGTTAGAAGTACAAACAAAGGAAATGGGAAGAGGCACATTAGACCATAAGCAAACGTGAGTTTGTCTTACAGTCACTATGTGGACATGTGAACAAAAGATGTCCACATAATGCATGTTATGTGGACTAAGCCGTGTCCACATAATGTTTCACCCTCTCTGGAAAACAGGTTTAGAGGCATTTTCGGGTTAGGGTTATCGTTGCAGAATGAAGAGAAACATTCAAAGAAACCAAAAACCAAATTTGGGGTTGAAAGAGTTTTCATAGTTTTAAGTAAAGTTATTTTTTGTACCATGTGTACCATTGTACCATGAGGGAACGATCTAGTGTGACACCTAAGTAAACCCGCTTATGGGTGTGTGTCAGCCATTTCCCATACCATCTGACCCTCAGTTGTCGATGGGCATCTCTGCTCTTAAGATGGAAGACACTTATTTGTTTGTTTTTTCAGGATTAGCCCGTAGACGATTGACAGCATAGTAAGGAGTTAGACCGGCAAGGGCATCACTACATGATTTTTCAATCTCTTCAAACAACTGTTTCTGTGAAACAATGCAGAGGTCATCAGCGTACAGGAAACTCCTAGTGTTGGGATGTACTGGTTGGTCATCTGTATACACATTGAAGAGCAGGGGGGTAAGGACGCTTTCTTGTGCAAGACCATTTTTCTGTCTACGCCATCTTCTGTGGTTGCCATTGAGATCCACAAAAAAATGTCTGTTTGATAGCAGGTTCTGGATTAGTTCTGTCAGCCTCACATCCTTTGTCATCTCAAAAGGCCTTTTTCACTAGACCAAATCTCCGGGGTGGCCCCGGGGCGACGCGGGGGTAAAAATAAACCACGTTTCTCACTTGAAATTTTCATCCCCGCGTCACCCCCGAGCCAACCCCGAGATCGCTCATCCCCGGGGCGAGCTCACCCCTGCTCGGGACCAGGGTTGAAAATCTCATCCCAGGGGCGAGACACTTTCCCCGGGGCGAAAACTGTAGTGTGAAACAAGGAGGGGTGAATTCGCCCCTGGGTGAGCATCAGAGGGTTGAAAAAGACTCAAGTGTAATTGCAGCAATTCATCTGAAAAAACTTGGGAACAATATGCGCTTTTTGGTGGCTTTTCGACCGAAGCAAATCCAACCGTACCATTCAACAAACAACAGCTCGATCGATCGTAATCATACTGGACTGCAAGTAGTAAAAAATCCAATAACTTCTTTGAAATATTTACCTGAAATTTGACATGATAATCCACACGGGTTTTATTCCTTTCTCTTCTAATGTACTTAATAATATTGGATGAGTAATAATAAGTACTAATAGTCAAATATATTCAGCCTCATTCCCAGCCTGCATCGGCGGAGATCGACTACGAACGTACATCGCGCAAAATTCATGCAATACGTACGTATGTATGCACGTACAACCCGAACAGAGTACATACAACAACTTTGCACGCGTAGTGATATTGTTTTCCTGCGCCGAAACTAGGAATTCATGCTTCCGCACGGTGAGGAAATGTATCAGAGTTTCAACGATACAATGCAATAAATAAAAAATTAAAATGGAACCTGTCAAATTTAACTAGATGCTAAAATAATAATTGGATGCTTTTACAAATGCTCCGTTCTTTGGTGTATAATCAGTTTTATGACGTCATGTTTAACGGACTGTAGCACGCACGATGATCGAAGCACGTGTAAAAATAGGGCCAGGACTCAACATACATTCAGCTCCGTGGATTAAATGAGGCAAGTTTTATTCGCATATTTGATGTTTTTTTAATCAATTCTGCAATGAAAAGCCCAGAGTTTTTCAGAAGTACGTTGCCTTACATGCCGCCCCGAGTTTGAAAACTTGAGTGAGAAACGGTCGTGCAAATCCCTGGGGCGAGATAAACATGGTTTGCACGAAACGAGTCTGAAACTGTGCGGGGTTGAACTCGAGGGTGAAAATTCAGAAGTCACCCTGTGGTGTCCCCGGGGATGGGTGTTGTAGTGGGAAAAGGTCTAAAGAGTTTCCTGGTGAGGATCCTATAGTTCACTGTGTCATAGGCTGCGGAGAGATCGACAAAGGCAGCTCCAGTGACCAGCCCTTCCTCGTACCCATCTTTGATGAACTGCGTGAGGTTCAAGAGTTGACCAGTACAAGACTTTCCTAGCCTAAAACCTGCCTGCTCAGGAATGAGGAGCTCATACATATGGCATAGAGAGATGGGCCTGAAACTCTTTCGGCTGGCTGGGTCGTTACCAGGTTTTAGTATGTCAACGACTCTGGCTTTCCTCCACAGCTTTGGGATGCTGTTGGTGCTCATACATTTGTTGAACATGTCAAGCAACCACTGAAGCACAACTGTCCAAGATGTTTGATCTGCTCACAGATCGCTCCAAGACGTTTCAGCTGCTCACAGATCACTGATAAATTTCCCACTACGAAACTTGTACGCATGTGTATGCGCATGGATCCGGGAAACTGGTGATGTTGATGCGACTTGACTCTGCTGATCTTGGACTTACAGATGTAGCATCAGAAGTTGGGACATTGCCAATGAATATACATGTACCTACAAAATTTACAGGCATAATTTGAATATTTTAATTAAATTTTCTGATCTTTTACTGATTCACCAGTCTGACAATTGTACAATATTGTGTATGTCATTATCATCTGTGGATTGCGATCGCACTCTCTACGTAATATCAAACCACGCTTCTTGTGAAAGGTTTTTGCTAGGACGGCTTCATCAGAGAGTTGTGCTGCCAGTTTGTCTTCGACACACTGCATAACTTTTAAAACTGGAAAGGGTCCGTTTTGTTAAAGAATCACCCGTTCTTTGAAGGCGTGTTGGAGTTGGCCTGTCTTCAAAATCGTCGTGCGAAGACTGGAATCAACGCTCAAAAAATTGGAATCGGAGAATCAATTCCTCAATTTGGAATCGGTTCTACTCAATTCTGGCGTGGATTTACCCAAGCCTTAAGTGGTGCATCTGATAATTGCATGAAGTATTCTTGAATTTGTTGAATTATAAAGTAATTTGTTGGGTTTTTTTAAATACAGGTACATAAAAATAATAGGCCTACTTTAGAAGAAAACACATAATTGAAGGACAATACTTACACAAGCAAACACTGTTACCAATTTTGTTTTTAGACTATGTTTAACAATGTCAATTTACTCTACCTGTTTATTCAGTGATGGTCTCTCATTGACTGTTGTGGCTTGGGCTTGGAGACTAAACTGAAGTCCAAATGGATTCACCTGTCGGACAGTAGACATATTGCTAATTAATTACAACATAATGATTCACAATGAAAGAGTAACGGTTTGTTTTTTTTCCAAATCAAACCGAATCAAGTTTCTTCCAAACAATTTAAATGATTATGATTAAACTTGGTATGAACTTGAACCCCGTCCAAAGATGTTAAAAAAATTATGACGTCACAAGGTATCAAATTGCATTTGAAGGGTAAAATTTGATAAAATAGTTTGAGCAACATGTATATCTTTTTAATTTTTTTGTGAGGTGGAAGATGGTGGTTTGGACAAAATTTCTTTTTTTCCAGGCACAAAACCGCTTGACCTTTACATCCAGTGTTACCGAAAGTGCAATGAACACTTGAATATAACTTGAAAATGGAAGCAATTTTTCAACAGACAAACAAATTAAAGTAAAGAAGTGTTAAGTGAGGAGTGCCAAACAATGGCATGATGACGTCATCATCCAAAGGGCGACCTCTAGCCGTAAATCAAATAATAGAAATAATAATAAGTATAAAAATAACTAGAGGTTGTAGGAACAACCACACGGTGTTGGGCCGTTGTTGATGTTGACATTGATTGTTGATGTTAATGTTATTGTTGATGTTGATGTTGAGGGTTGAAAAACAGCGCATGTAGTAATTATACAGAGGATAGTTAAAAAGAGTCAGGTGATGATCTGCACGCGCGTATAGTGTACTGTAAACTGATCAAGTACACATAAACCCTTAATATCTAAAAGTAAAGGTCGCACACCATTGACACAATACAAAATATTGCTCGCATATCCTTTTTACCCTAATGCGCCTGTTTTTAGAAAAAAAGCGCCCAATTAAAACAAAGCGCCCAATTGGGCAATTTGCCAGCCCAATTTTTTAGCATCATATGACGTCATCAGAAGTAAAAAATGTGCTTGCGTTAAGAAGTTGTCATATAAACGTGTACAAAACACTGGTAAATACTTAAGATACATTGGTTCATCAAACAGCCGTTACATGAAGCTCAATAGTTAACATACAACAGTCGTAAAACCAGACACTCAAAAAGCAACACAGGGAATTCCCTTTTGTACGCAATCATAACACACTGTTTTTCGGGAATTTCCCTTTGTACGCAATCATCCCATTTGCTGTACACACAATGTACGTGGCATTAAATGAGGGTTTCAACTTCAAATTTCAAGGGGCCTGCAGGGCATCTCCAAGTTACTTATTGAAACAAAACTTTGGGAAGTTTTAGACCTATTATTAAAGTGCCATTTAAAGCCCAAAACTTGATTATATCTCTAACGGTTGATTTTTTAGCAATTTTCAAAGTAAAAGAGGTCTTTTCTTTGTAACTTCCGGTCTGATTACGTAATCAATTTTTTTTCACGCACAGGTCTTGTCTGCATAAAGGTGATCATGTATATTAATTTTGAAGCGATTACCGCAAATTTCGCCACAGACATCAACTGAAACTGCATTTTTGACATTTTTTAACCTGCCGCTAGAGGGCGCTCGAACACTTGATGGCATCACCAATCATATTTTTGGAAAGATCAACCCACCCACAGGCTAACATCGTTGAAAGCAAGTTCATATCTTTTTCCACTTTCAAATTATTAGGCACTTCCGGTTTCGACCGGAAGGAAGGGTCACGTGATTTGACGCACACAAGATAAAATGAAGATCATACATTTTCATGTCGATTCCCGCAAAATTCAAGTTCCGGTCTCTCACAGTTGATTTTAAATTGAATTTTAAATATTAAATTGATTATCTTTTGAAGTGACGTCACGTGACCCATGATGACGTCATGATGACGTAATTGCAAAAAAGCACATGTTCAGTGGGTTGTGCATTCATGTATTGACAATTGAAGTTCATATATGTTTTCAGTTTGACAAACAGTTCCAGAGAAGAATGTGTCTAGAAGAATAATAAAAAAAACTAGAGGTTGTAGAAACAACAACACGGTGTTGGGCCATGGATTACCGCAAACTTTGCATGACGAAACCAGCCCTCTTAAGAAAGTGGCTAGTTTCACACTGTTGAAAGCCCCTGGGGAGCAAGTAAACCAAACTCCCCTCCCTGCTCCACAGTCCCAGCTAGATAGTGACTTGTGGTTAAATGAAATACCACCTGTTCGCCACACTGCTTTCTGGAACTATACTTTCTGGCGAATTGCGGTTTTATGCAAGCATAACAGTAAAAGATCGTTCTCAGCCATTTATTCACGGATTTTCACATTTCAACATATATTTTAAAACAAGTTAACATTTCAGGTACGTCATTATGATAATACTTTTGTTGGCCGACAGATTAAATTTAGCAACCAAATATTATGCTTGAAATCTCCCAGGCAGAGTGACCTTCGCTCCTTTTAGGAACCATTTATAGAACGAGTGATAATGCATTTTTGATGTTTTTTAACCTGCTGCTAGAGGGCGCTCTGACATTTTATGACGTCACCTGTAATATATTGCTGTAGTACAGCCTAGACAGACACTCACATCATTGAAAGCAAGTTCGCATCTTCTGCCAATTTCAAATAATAAGGCACTTCCGGTTTCGACCGGAAGGAAGGGTCAAGTGATTTTGCACTTAATACCAAAACTGAGGATCCTGCAATATTGTATTGATTGCCATAAAAAACAAAATCAAATCTGTAGCAGTTGATTTTATATTGATTTTCAAAGATTAACTCTAGAAATCTTTGATTGCTTGTAACACGATACTGGATGACGTCATTATGACGTCATCACCAGAAAGTTCAAGAGCTATTTTAACTGTGCTATATACAGCCAAATCTTGATTATATCTATCACGGTATATTTTCTAGCAATTTTTGAAGGTTTAAAGGTCTTTTTATTGTAGCTTCTGGTCTGATGACGTAATCATTTTTTTTCGCACACAGGTGCTGTCTGCATTAAGGTCATCATGTACATTAATTTTGAAGCGATTACCACAAACTTCGCCACAGACATCAAGTGAAAATGCGTTTTTGACGTTTTTTAACCTGTCGCTAGAGGGCGCTCCAACACTTCATGGCGTCACCCATTATTTTTTTTGAAAGGTCAATCCAGGCAGACACTTCAATCGTTAAAAGCAAGTTCATATCTTTTTCCACTTTAAAATTATTAGGCACTTCCGGTTCCGACCGGAAGGAAGGGTCACGTGATTTTGCGCGCACAAGATAAAATGAAGATCATGTATTACCATGTCGATTCCCGCAAATTTCAGGTTCCGGTCTCTCACGGTTGATTTTATATGAAATTTCAAAGATTAAATTTATTAAACTTTGAAGTGACGTCACGTGACCCGTGATGACGTCATGATTATGTAATTGCAAAAAAACACATCTGCGGTAGGTTGTGCATTCATGTATTGACAATTGAAGTTCATATATGTTTTTATTTTGACACACAGTTCTGGAGAAGGAATGCGTATAGAAGAAAAAAAAAACTAAAAACCCTAGCAAAAACAATAGGTTTTGGGCTAAAGCCCAAAACCTAATAATAGTAAATTCTTACAATAACAACAGGTGTTGGGCTCAAGGCCCAACACCTAACTAGAAATGTGTGTGGACAAACACAAGCTGTTTCGGATATTTGAAATACTTTGCTGTGCACGTGATGAACAACTAGTGACGTCACTACAGATGTCATCTGTAACAGCATATACGTACATGTACATGCAGTTACAACCAAATGCATGAAATGTAACATATAGTTTTGTAGATATAGGCCTATAATAGAAAAAAATGCCCCTTAAGGGATGTCACATGACATTTGATGATGACATTACTTGAATTTTCATTTATAACACAACTCACTATGGGTACCAATCACGTTTCCACGCAATCAGACTTGTACTTCAGAAGCGATTTAGCGATTTGCAAAATGCACATTTAATATCCGTCACGTGACACATGACGTCATCGTTACCAAAATCATCAGGGACCATCTTTGGTTGCTGGTCTAAGTGTCTGCCAAGTGTAAAGTCAATCAGACATACGGAAGTGCCAAAGTATAAGGTTTGAAGAAAAACAGGTACAAAACCTATGGGGGAAAAAATGCATGATCACAAATTTCTTCTAGGACCATCTGTGGGTGGCGATGTAAGTATGTTTGCATATTTGCAGAAAAGTCTTTGTTTTTGTTCTGTTCAAGCCAGTGTGAAGTTCAGGGCACTTTTCATCATTCCTACTTGAGCACAGTTTCCTTGTACGTTGTTTGTTGTGCCCCATTCGGAACAAATAGCCAAGTCGTAGTCAGTCTGCATGATTTTGCCACCGCAAATTGACGTTTGGGGGGCGAAAAATACGCGATTGCGCAATACTCCTTAATGCACGTCTATACGCCTGGTCCCGAAATGGGGGTGAGGTGAATTTTGACTATGCTGACACGTGACTCGCAGAAGAAAATCGCATTTTGCGCCTTGAAACACTTTTCCAAAATACAAAACCGGGTGTCATCAGGATTCAGGGAAGACTACTTTAGATCCACAAATGCATTTTGGAACTAGAGGTATGTCTGTTCAAGAACAGAACATACCGGTATGGCTTTTCTGTATAATATTTTTTTTATATTACTGTAAATGTAAATTATGTAAATATTTTCTAAAATTTAAAACCAATTTTACTCACAAAGTTGAAAATGCATTTTATGTCAAATTTTGCTGAATTTTTAATTTAGTATTGAAGTTTCAATATGTAATGTTCCCAATTACCTAAAGAAATTCACTTCGTAGATAAACCGAATTGAATACAATGCAAAATAGTTAGCCTTGAAATGAGACTAATCATCTGAGCACATACTCAATCGATTAAATATGATTGTGTGAAGTTTCAATAACACAATTGCAATTATTATTTTGTTAAACAAAAACACTTTTTGCAACAGCTTTGACAATTGTAATTACAAGGCTTGAAATAAGACTAGCTGTCACAGTGTGAAATTCAATCATGACGCAACCAAATTGTATGCATGCGAATTGGCTGTATGCTCTCAATTGAGTTAGAATTCAACGTCGTCAGCCTTGAACACAGACTATATCACCATACCCGAGACCCGACCCAATTGTTTGCGACATTTACACATGAAGCAAGGCAGATCATTATGCGCGCATTAAAAACTTTCACGCGTCAGTCACATACGTATGTACTTAACATACCGGCAAACTGGGCACTTCACGTGCATTGAAAACTGCAAAATTATAATTCAACTTCATCGGCCTTGTGAAAACACTAGCACTCGATCACTTTCACCCACACAACATACACACATACATTCGAAACGTACATATGGCATATGTACAGGGCACAGGAAAATGCGGAGAATACTGCTTTACGTTGACAAATGACCCGCGCAATTATTCTACGCACAACATGTACATGTACATGTATACATGTACATCATATCATGTACATGCATACGTTCCAAAACACTGCTTCGTATACAAAGTCTATGTGGCTTGGAAAACTATACAAATTGCAATACAAATCTGATTATAATGCCACCCGAATGAAAGTTTGTTCTAGAAAATGAAAATATGTTAATGTTGTCTTGGTCTGCAACAAATTTGGGTCATGATGACATCATTTCAATGTTCATCTATAACACATCCCGGTCTACCTACATACTGAGTTTCAACTCATTCGGACTTACATTTCTCTAGATATAGGGTGTTAAAGTTTGCATATTGAAGATGACGTCACGTGACCCATGATGACGTACTCATGACGTCACTCTTCGGGACACATACTCACTATGGGGTCTTTACATAGGTTAGGTTGCATTAGAATAAGAGTTTGTTTAAGGTTCAAAATGCCGCGGTTTAAAACATGTACAATGTCTATGGGCTTTGGGGTGGAACAAAAAGAAAAAGAAAGAAAAAAATCAGAACAAAAACAATGCTTTTCCGCTTTGTATTATGTTGGTGGGGTCATACCTACTTGCACAAAAAAATAATAAATGTGTGACGTCATGGTGACGTCATCAAAGATGCCATTTTTCACAACACATACAAGCCAAGGTTAGATCGTCAGGAAACTTGGCAAACGGTAAGATGTTGATATTGTCATGCAAAATCTGAAATTACGTCATAATGACGTCATGAGCTGATTTTTTTTTTTTTAATTAAATTTACAAGTTTTCTTACTTTTTGCAAATTATACATTTTTTTGGTTCCGATCAAGCCCAAACGTGAACCTAACCAAGACCACATGTTACATGTTAACGTTCATTGCCAAATCTCATTGTGATGACGTCATCATGTGATTCGATTCATTTGTTATATTTCATGAGTTAAACAAAGAAAGAAAATACCATGGTGAAACCAGTCAAGCAACAAAAAAGGTATTTTGTGATTGGAAAGAGGATCCCACTGCGAAAAAACAAATATTCAAAAAGAAAACCAACCGTCACCGCCCACCTGGACTTCGAACTCGATCCGGAATTTACAGGTTTAAGCGTAAGGCCAACGTAGCTTGCACGGCTGCACACATTGAAAAATAACGTATATAAATAATGTATGGGCAAACCTGAATTTTTTTATCTTTCATAATCTGTTTCGTCATAATTTTTTGATTGTCTGTTCAATTGTACAGGGTTAAATCAATAGTTTCTATGGGGGGGGGGGGCTTCCAAAGCTAGTGAATATATCCCCACAAGCAGTCAATGAACTGTATTCCAAAGCCAGGCATTACAAAAAGCGATGCCTTCGCTCCGTGCAAAAATAGAGCGATATTATAATGCCAAATTTCATCCAAAGTTCACAGACATACAAGCTCACAGTCCCATGCACAGCTTCCACCCTTCTTTTTTACAAACCCTCAAATCCATCGTCCACAATAACCTCTAGAAACGAAGAATTTGAGGGCATGCAAATTGTGATTTGGCCAGGGCAGTCGTGATTTGGCCGGCATAGGCTATTTCAAGCATACATATACTGTACTACTGCACTAGCTTACCATCAGAATGCAGGTCAGGGGTGAATTCAATGATCTGGCCCTAGTCTTTTTACAGGGCTGATCAATATATTAGTTACTGCAAAGTAATACTCGTGACTCTTGAAACTGCATCTGATCGTCTTATCAACATTCACCAACATTCACCACACTGCAGCATTTCAATTTCAATTTCAATTTATTTATTCAATCATGCCAGCATGAAACTCTACTTCTCGGTTTTGCACATAAAAACACAAACTTGAAAACAGAAACTTGACTATAGCGAGTATAGAGAAAAAAAGAGAAACTAGAAATGTGTTTGTGGACAAACACTGAGCTGTTTCAACCGTTTTATTAATGACTGCCGTAAAGGAGTTTCATCCAGGTCGAATAAAAATGTACATGTACATGCGTATTCTATAGAAAAAGTGTTCATCCTATGTAAAAAAAACAACATTTTTTATGACGTCATGATGACGGCACACATTTTTTGAAATTGTCTGTATCTATCTACGACCTAGCAAACCTTTTGCAAAAAAAGAATTTTGAATTAACCACGTTCCATTGATGAGATATGAGTAAAAGGTCCAAAAATTGAATAATTCATATAAAATCACATGATGACGTCATCGTGACGTCACTGCAATTTTTGTCTATAACACTTCCTGGAATATCTGCATACCGACATTGAACCCAATCGGACATCTGGTTCTCTGACGTCGATCGGAGCGTATTTTATATAATTTTTGCAAAATGTGAAGAAAATATTAAAATTTGAAAAATTCATAAAAAATCAGACGATGACGTCATGATGACGTCACTTCAGATTTTGAATGCTTTTATTATATACCTACATACCCACCAAGTTTTTTAACGATCGGACATACCCATATGTGAATCACAAAATCACGTTTTTGATGATGTCATGATGACGTCACACATTTTATGAAATTTTCTGCATCTATCTTTCACCTGACAAACATGTTCCATTGAAATTTCCATGTTCCATTGATGAGATTTGAGTAAAAGGTCCAAAAATTGCATAATTTATACAAAATCAAATGATGACGTCATCGTGACATCACTGCAATTTTTGTCTATAACACGTCCCGGAATACTTGCATACCAAGTTTGAACCCAATTAGACCTCCGGTTCTGTAGATATAGGGCCTTAAAGTATGCACTTTTAGAATGACGTCATGTGACACGTGATGACATCATGATAACGTCATGATCTGGCATACATCTTTAGATGGTTGTTTAAGTATGTGCCAGGTTTGAAGTCGATCGAACTGTATTTTATATAATTTTTGCAAAATTTGAAAAAATATTAAAATTTGAAAAATTCATAAAAAATCAGATGACGACGTCATGATGACGTCAATTCAGAGTTTGAATGCTGCTATACCGAAACAGCTTAAAAAACAGTATGCAAGTACAAACATCATGGTGACAATAGGCCTCGATCTGGATAATGCAAGAAATAAAAGGAACATTACAGAAGAGGGTATAGTAATTCAATGGAGCTACATTTATTGAACTATATTTCTGAGTATACAGTGTTTATACGTCGGTGAAGGGCAAAACCTAATTTGACTTAAATCACCCCGACGAAAAAATTCCATATTATGAATAGGTCATGTGGTACCCGCTGCTATGTACATGAGATTCGAACCAGCCATCTGATCGCGTTAGCTCGATGGTCCAGTTGTAAGACGTCTGCACTAGAAAGCAGGAGGTCGTGGGTTCGAGTCCCACCCGAGTGATTTTTCCAACTTTTTCTCGGGGGGTAACACAGTGTTTATATGTCGGTGAAGGGCAAAACCTAATTTGATTTATATTTGCACTTCAATAAATGTCATTAAATTTAATAAATACTGTGTGTTGTTATTCCTTTTATTTCTTTCATTGTCAGGGGCCCATTGTTGCCAGGGTATTCATAATAAACATTATGTTGCTAGTGTTTTTTAATGTGGTAACAAAGAAAGGCAATGTCTAGACCATATTTTGGCCGAAGAGAAAAAAATATTAACCCTCCCTGATTTTGTTGGAGACAAGGATCTATCCAGAGACATTTTTTTTGTTCTAACCCTGTACATGTTTTATTTTTGCCGCTCCTTGTTCAGTACTAAAGTGAAATTCCAATGAAACCCAACTTGTGTAAATAAACCACTGTGATTTCCTGCGCCTACGAGTGACGTCATCATACATCATGTGAAGTCATCTCATTAACCCTAACCGCCCTGAATCCTCCAAAATCCTTTTTGCAAATTCCCCCCCCCCCCCCACAGAAGTGTGGTTGGGTCTACGAACGAATACTTACCTGTAGAGCAATACTACTTATGCATATTCCCCCTACCGGCAGGTATTTTCCGCTAAGAGTTAAATACAATAGCGCCCTCTGGCGCCCTACCCATAATACCCCGCGGCATGCGTGCCTCGTGAGCGTCCTCTTTTCTCGAGCGCTAAGTCGGAATACAACAAAGTACCCAAGGCATCGAGAAGAGTGGGGTAGGGGGGAGGGATGCTCTACAGGTAAGTATTCGTTCGTAGACCCCAACCACACTTCTGTGGGGGGGGGGGGGGGGGTCTACTTCACTCTACTTACCTGTAGAGCAATACTACTTATGCATAGACTAGCACCGTCAAGGAGGTGGGTCATGCGAGATGCTATTGCACAGGGGCACGAAACATGGAAATGTAACCCCAGATGGCTCCAACTGTTCCGTCCAAAGGCGGACAGGGGAAAAACCAAGAAATCTACATGTTACGGATATTAATTACCTTCACATGTTAACTGACCCAATACAATGTAATGTATGAATGTAATTAGTCAGGATGAGGAGACTCACCTATTCTAGGGAAGTCCCGGGTAGGAGAGGATCCTGTGGACACGATGATGCTCGGCTCGCCGCCTTCAGCACCATTCTCCCGGCTCTGCCTTCCGTCTGGAGGACATCCTTCACTCCGTGAAGGTGTTGGGGGTCTTCCAACACGCTGCCTGTGTGATATCTTTAACAGAAACACCCTTAAAAAAGGCCCAGGAAGTAGAAGTCGCCCTGACCTCATGTGCATGGACTGACCCAACGGAATCTGTTGTTGGTGAGTCTACTGCTGATTTGATGGCCGTAACCAACCAGCGGGAAATCGTATCACGCGAGGCTGGTCGGTATGGTGGAGTCGTTGTTATAAACAGCTGTGAATGGCCGCTTCGGAGCATTTTAGTTCTATCAAGTTTGTAACGAGAGACAGACGAAAAGGATTTGATGTCCAGCACAAAAATGTCAGGAGGTGAAAATGATTCCGACTGATTTTTAGTCAGAAAACTTGTTTTAGGAACCAGGCGTACACCCCCTGGTTCCCACCGGATATGACCTGTCTCCACCGTAAGCGAATGCAGCTCGCTATGTCGTCTAGACGTAGCCACTGCTAATAGAAATGACATTTTAACCGACAGCTGCAACAAGGTTGAGCTGCCCATTGGTTCAAATGGGGGTCTCGATAAGGTTGATAAAACGGCAAAGAGATCCCACGATGGTAATAGCCTATGTGTCGGGGGGCGCGACACAAACATCCCCTTGACAAGTTGGCTAAGACTCTGATTATCTGACACCGAGGAACCGTCAGAGAATCCTCCATGAATAGCCGCTATAGCCGAACGATAATTTTTAACTGTGGCTGTAGCAAAATCACTTTCAAAGAGGCCTACCAGGAAGTCTGCAACCTCTCCTATAGAAGTATCGGAGGGACGCAGAGACCTGGCTCTACACCATTTGTAAAAATGGTGTAATCTACTGTTATAAATTTTCCTGGTAGATTCCCGTCGGCTGCAGGCTGCAATGGCCGCAGCTCGTTCAGAAAGGCCTGCCATGCGGAGGGATTGCGTGATAATACCCAGCACGTCAGGTGGAGATCCTCCGGGGCCTGGTGAAGAAAACCCGAGCTGGGCTGGAACAGTATGTACGCCCTCTGCGGAAGAATCACCGGGCGGTGAACCAAGAGCTTGGTGAGTCTCGGGAACCACGGTTGGCGTGGCCAAAACGGAGCTATGAGGAGGATCTTGCAGTCCTCCTGTTCCACTTTGGTCAGTATTCGAGGTATGAGGGAGAACGGGGGAAAAGCGTACGCAAGTAGCCTGTCCCACCGTATCGCCAGTGCATCTGTCTGCCACATGCAAGGGTCGTTGTATCTTGCGCAGTATACCGGTAACTGGTGGTTGTTTCGAGAGGCAAACAGGTCGACATGAGGCCGATCGATCAGAAGAAAAAGTGACTGGACAACCTGCGGACACAGCGTCCATTCCGACGGAACGACTCACCCCCTGACATTCTCCTCTCCTGGGAGATGACTTGCCAAGAGTGTTACTCTGTGGCTCATACACCAATGGAAGAGATTCCACGTGAGCGCGCATAGTTGGGCGGATTGCGTGCCTCCTTGTCGATTGATGTAGGCCACTACTGTGGCATTGTCGCATCGAATGTTGACTACCTGGTTTGTCACTGATGCTTGAAAACGTTGGAGAGCATTGATGACTGCCAACATCTCCAGCACGTTTATGTGCTTTGAGCAATCTTCGGGCCCCCACCGACCCGCTACTTGGCGCGGGTGGAGGGTGGCCCCCCAGCCAAAAAGTGACGCGTCTGTCGTGATGGTCACTGACGGCTTGGGATTGTGAAACGCGCGCCCCTCCGTGAGGTCGGCACTGTCGAGCCACCAACGGAGGTGCGGTACCAGCCAAGGAGTGGTCGGCACCAGATGACGTTGATGTTGAGCGTATCCATGCGAAAACGTCTTGCGAAAGCGCCACATGCCGGTCTCCTTCTTGGGTACCAGGAAGAAGGTCGACATGAAGCCCGACCGTGTCTCCCCCGGAGGGAGCGGGTGAATTGCCCGTTTCCCGAGGAGGGAATTGACCCAATAGGGCCCGCCCGACGGCCTGCAGACATAGCCGATAGCGTATCTGAAATCGACTAAAAAGCCTGTAGGAAATCTGCTCTAGAAACTGTGTCCTCCCCCCGGGAGCGTTTGCCCCGGCGGGACCGGTCAGAGGAGTCGTCAGAACCCGAAGAAGAATGGCGCGATCGACGTGCAGCCTTCTTCTTCTTGTTCTTTTTCTTAGAAGAACGGCCCCGAGGTGTGTCCGAGGAAAAATCGGAAGACACCTGGGACACCGGGACCCCCAAACAACGGAAAAAATCCGATGATGAGTAGTCCCTCATCCGGGGGCCGTCGGTCCGGGATCCCCCCGGGCGACCGGCTCCGCGTCACTTATAATGCACCCGGCTGACAGCGCCTCAGGCCCCGTGGGCTGAGTGAGCGCTGGACGGACCGGTAGCCCGTGTAATAGCCCATCCCGACAACCAGTGGTGTTCGGCACTGTGTCGGGAGGACATGGGTGACTAGAGCCCACCGAAGTGTGACGGCTAGTCCCCTCGAGCTGCCCCGTGATCGGGGGAGGGCCAGGTGCCACAGCGGCGCTCGTTGCCGAGCCACGCTTGCCCTGACGGCCCTTCTTAGGCTTTGCTCCGGCACAGGAGATATGTTTTGGAGGAACCTTGCCGGAGTGTGCCTTTAGTCTGGGTGTTCCGCCTGAGTTGACCGGAGAAGGTGACCGAGGTCCCCTTAACTGATCGGCGGAACTGTCAACTCCCCCAGCCGACTGTGGCTGAGGGTGCCGAACGAGAGACTGCTGCCGCGGTAACGTCGTAGCGTTAACGGCAGAGTCCCCCGAGAACTCGGTCCGTCCCGTGGGAGAGGAATTCTCCCCGGTTTGTGACAGATCGGCCCTCCCCAAACGGTTCATATTTATGAAATAAATAAAACCAAGAAGATGATGAAACTCTACAAACTGATGATAACCAACTCTTTTTATTAAATACTTCTCTTAAACGCAAAAAAGGGTAGTAAATGACGAGGCAAACAGCGAGCTATTTAACGCACGTCCTACCCGACCTGCCACTAAGAGAAAAGAGGACGCTCACGAGGCACGCATGCCGCGGGGTATTATGGGTAGGGCGCCAGAGGGCGCTATTGTATATAACTCTTAGCGGAAAATACCTGCCGGTAGGGGGAATATGCATAAGTAGTATTGCTCTACAGGTAAGTAGAGTGAAGTAGACTGGAGGAATTTGCAGGATTGAGGTTACATGGCAAAAGTGCGTTGCTGATTTCGGAGTACGCACTGTTTCAAGGCCATAGGCCGGACCTTGTGTTGTTTATGCTCAGTCGTGCATAAATTTAGTCCTTGATTATACTTGACATCCTCCACACTGCTCCAGGATGTCACTGCCTCAGCCTCAGCCTATTGACAGTCATAGCCGGAGGATTTTGCAGGATTCAGGCAGTGGTCACCCCTCCATGGACCATATTCAAGAAATAACGGAGGAATTTGCAGGATTGAGGCTACATGTTATTTTTCCATGAGACCAATTGGAGGATTTTGCAGGACTGAGGCTACATCCTAGCAAAAAGGCCTAGGGAGTTAGGGTTAAAGTGTGCATATTTCAATATCCCATTTCTAGAGAACTGTAAGTTTGATTCATTGCGTTGAAGCGTGGTATAAAGTGATGTACATTTATGTGACGTTCTCATATCGTCACAATGAGGTTTTTTAAGGAATTTCTGAAAAGTGTGTTAATGTGCGGGTCATTTGTTAAAGGTAAAGTCCATCATTTGTAACAGCACAAAAACAAAGGCTTTTTCGCAATATCAGAACAAAAAGAAAGGAATTTGCGAAAAAGCCCTCCCAAAAAAAGAACAAAAAGAAAGGCTTTTTCGCAAATTGCGAAAAAGCCAAAAATAAAAAAAAATCAGCACAAAAACGAAGGTTTTTTTTGCAAATTATAGAGTGCGCTGTTCTAGCTGCTGCCACTCCGTGAATTTTGCTATAAAATGTTTGCCTTATTTTCCTTTTTCGTGCCATTTCCAAGTTTGGTTGGGCATCCTTCTTGAGATCATCCACCACCTACTATGGTGTCAATATACTGGCCAAACTCTGAATTGCTGCACTTGAGTCTTCAAGGAGTATTTCCAAGATGTTTGCAACTCATGTTGGTCTTCGAACTGTAAGTGCTGTGCTAATGTGGCTTTGCTATAGCCACTGCACTGGCTGTCCTACCAATTGCGTGACAATAACTGATTACAATGACAATGTCTTTACTTCAAGCATCCTGAATGGAAGTGTTTTTGCTGATCAACTCACAATGAAAAACCAGTTCAACCCTAAACAGTACACAAAGAGCGAGCTACTTGCACTAAAGCACAAAACAACACGGCTTCCATTGGATGTAACCAATAATCTCAAGACCTTGGGCGTATTTCACTGCAGAAGTCGGCGAGGTGGATGTCATATCCACCGTGAGTCTCATTTAGTCCCCAACAATGATAGACTAACCACAATCGCGGATCCACTGTGTACTTACCATCATGTTGCCCATTGGAACGCTCACTCAATCTGCAACAAGACTATGCGACTACATGCTGAGCCATGCCATCGATATTATGGTCCTTACTGAGACTTGGCTTAGCATAGATGATCATGTGGTGATGAATGAGATAACTCTACCTGGCTATACATTTATCAATGTCCCACGACCAGACGACAAGCATGGGGGCATTGGAATACTATACAAAACTCAATTGAACCTAAAACTGATTTCTGATATTCATTTCGAAACCAGCGCATTCGAGTATGCAATCGTGTCCAACGTAAATCACAGTTTGCACTTCCCCATTATATACAGGCCACCACCCTCTGTAAAAATCAACTAAGAACGTCGACATTCCTGGCTGACTTCGAAAACTTTGTTGATTGCCTGAATGTTTTGCCCGGGAAACTTTTGCTGCTCGGTGATTTCAACCTCCATGCAGACTGTCCTGAGAAACCGGATGTCGCCCAGATGTCTGCCATTCTCTCTGCTTCAGGACTGAAACAACATGTTACTGAGCCTACGCATGCACAAGGACACACTCTAGACTGGCTGGTGACCAGAATCAATGAAGATGGATTATTGATCAATCACAAGGTCGACATGAACGAAATGTTTGATCACGCTGTGGTTTCTTGTAAAGTTAATCTCACTAAACCGAAAGTGGTTATCACTTCATCTTCATCCCGCAACTATGGCAAGATAGATCACACAACATTTGCAAATGATCTGTCCGATCACCTTCAGCATGTGTATCATGATGGAACTGTTGACAAATTCTTTAACGATATTGATAATGCCATCATCACAGTTCTCGACGTACACGCACCTACGTCATCCTGCTCTAAGACCAAGCGCCACAGACGCTTGGTATAACATGAGGCAAGACGTGAGCGTCGCCGAGCTGAACGCAAATGGCGTAAGTCAAGCTCTAACGCTGACAAATTTGCCTTTGATGCGGCCAAGTGCACCGTCTCTGAAACTCTTGCTTCTGTTAGATGCAGTTTCTACAAGGAATGCTTGACTAACACAAATCCTAAAATCGTCTTCCGTACCATCAATGAATTGATTGGCAGCATCCCACAAGTACCTACTGTTTCAATCTCACCAACTGCGCTGGCCAACCAATTTAGTCAAGGTTTTACGGAGAAGGTAAAGAACATTCGTTTGTTTATTGCCGATCACCATGTCGACGAGCAACTGCCTGTTACCTCGCCGTCTCCAGATTGCCAGTTGTCTGATTTTCATCCTGTCACTTCTGAAAAACTCTTGAAGATAGTTCAGCGATCTACCAATAAATCGTGCCAACTGGATCCTATTCCCACATCGTTACTCAAGCGTCACATTATGACCTTTCTTCCCAAGTTGACTGAGTTTGTTAATGCATCCTTACAATCAGGTGTCTTTCCAGAGTCTGGGGGATGCAATAGTAACACCAATCTTGAAAAAGCCTTCACTGGATAAAGAGGATCTTAAGAATTATCGCCCAGTTTCTAACATCCGCTACCTGTCCAAAGTCATTGAAACAGTAGTCTGCTCCCAACTCACTCAGTACCTGGACGATCACAAGCTACTGGATCCGTTGCAGTCAGCATACAGAGTTGGTCACAGCACCGAGACGGCTCTGCTCAGGGTACACAATGACATCCTCCGTACAATGGACAACAGCAGAGCTGTTTTCTTAGTAATGCTCGACCTCTCTGCTGCTTTTGATACTCTTGACCACGATATCATGCTGCAACGCTTTCGTGATCGATTTGGAATCACTGGAACAGCCCTTCAGTGGTTCTCGTCCTACTTCACAGGAAGAACACATTGGGTTCATGCTGCAGGTGCCAACTCCGATGTCCATCACCTTGAGTTTGGTGTCCCTCAAGGATCTGTTATCGGTCCATGTGCTTTCATCATGTACGTTACTCCTATTGGGGACATCCTTCATCGGCATGGAGTAAGTTACCACATGAATGCTGATGACATTCAAATCTACTCCGTGTGATGCTGAGTGCTGCTTGTTTAGGCTATCCAACTGCATTCAGGATGTTCAAACCTGGATGCTTGCAAACAAACTCATGCTGAATGAAAACAAAACAGAGTTTTTCATAGCATCGTCGCCATATCATTCCAAACGTCTTCAGCTACTAACCCTCACGATAGGCAACACAACCATCAATCCTATCTCATCTGTTCGGAACTTGGGAGTAACCTTTGACAACTCCATGTCAATGAGTCAACATGTCACTGGTCTGTGCAGGTCCATTAACTATCACATACGCAACATCACAATGATCCGCAAATACCTGGACTACGACACCTGCACTGGTACTCTCACGCCGTGACTACTGCAACTCTCTTCTCAGCGGACTAAAGCAACACGATCTCAACCGTCTACAAAAACTCCAAAACAAGGCTGCTCGACTGATCCATATGAAGCCGAAGTATTTCCCTGCCACACCTCTGCTCCTGGATCTCCATTGGCTTCCAGTCAACCAGCGGATCACTTTTAAGATGGCGCTGAACATGTACAAAACTGTATCCAACACTTCCCCACCATACATTTCGGACACAATCGATTTCAGCAAACCCAAACGTGAAGGTCTTCGATCACAATCCAATCTTGTGGTACCTCGATCCTCCAGAAAGTTTGGAGACCGTGCATTCTCCATCGCTGGTCCCCTTAGCTGGAACTCTCTCCCCATTACTGTCCGGAGCGCTTCATCTGTAGAGCAGTTTAAGGGACTCTTAAAAACACATCTGTTCAATCGTACCTTCTAATTTGTATTTGATTCTGTTGTTAGACATGTATTTTTATGCTCTTTTTTGGACAATCACATTTTGGTTTTGGTAATTTGGTTGCACCCTCCCCTAGCGCTTTGCATCCATTGGAAAAGGCAATTTATAAATACGGTTATTATTAAATTGCAAAAAAGCCACAAAAAATCAGAACAAATAAAGGCTTTTTCGCAAATTGCGAAAAAGCCAAAAACTTTAACGAAAACAAAGGCTGTTTTCGGCCAGTTGCCAAAACAGCCAAAAAGAATACCAGAAATGGTGAGGATATTTACATGTACATGTATGATAACTATTGTTCCCAACTCGCAAATGGTCATCGTTGAATTACACCACATTAACTTGGCAAGTGGGGGCGCAATTCACTATAGGCAATTCACTATATTTTTAATCGTCCTTGTCTTACAACTCGGCAGAATGTTCTTAATGCCTGGTGAAGTGGATAAAACAAATCGCCACGTGAAGGTGTTTTGGCAATGCAAAAAGAGAAATTTCCTGTGCAAGATCAGGCTCTGTGCTGCTCGTTTACGCTGCCTTGCCTAGCTTGCATACAACCCCCAGCATGTGATTGTATATATAGTCCAGTGGCTTAAGGAAAACATCGTGCCCCACCGGATTAAAGCGCCAAATTTGGTACACTTACTGTATAGGTCCCAAGAAGTCATTTTAGAGGGGGGTGCCCAATTTTGGCGGCCTGGGTCAAGGTCAGGCCAAGGTCAAAGGTCACAAGGTGTATAATACGGAATGCAGTTATTGTAAATTTCGACAAAAGTCTGAATAGCATAAAAGGATGTCTGACACAGTGACAATTATAAGACCTCACATTTTAGAAAAGGTTCTATCAAAAAACCTTTGCCCAACAAAATAGGGGGAGTTTATTCCATTTCCAAAAATGACGACTCAGCACTTTTTAGAAAGTTTGCTTTCTGTTATATTAAAGTTATAGAAAAAGGAACTTTGTTCTTTTTTTGCATCACTACTTCAGCACATGGATACTAGCAAGCATAATTAACGCTCTTCCTTTGATTTATTTATTAATTATACGTGGTTTATTAATTATCTTAATAAAGTTAGTTTGATTTCAATTATGATTTAAAGCTGATGTCTGTGTAAGTATGTATTACATGTATCACTTTTAACTGACAAGGCATGAAAGTGAATGGTCAGTTTCTGGTATTCCATTATGCTTTTTCTTCTGAAAATCTATTGGTTGTTCCAGTTACCATTTATATTCTTTGGGTGTCATTGTTTCATGGTGGCACGGTAGGTCTATACGTAAATCTACATCTATATACAGTGTACATGTATATGGAGGAGGCAAATACCTGTAATGACAATTGTTTTTCATTTGCATAATTATTTGCACCCAGATGTGCTCATTGATTGATTTTGCCTAATTGTGTCCTGTACCTTGTGTGTGATTGATTCACAATTCACAAAGCAAAAGATTTATAAGAACGCTTTCCATTCCATGAAAGCTCAAGTGTACTTCGGACCAAACTTGAAAATTGCAAGTCTCAATGATGAAAACGATAAAATAGAGCTAGTTTGAAAATTTAGTTCAGAGGTATACAAACTCAACAACTTTTTGGACTGGAGCCAAAGGCTGGAGAATAGCCAACTAATCTGTAAGTTGCTGAGATTTATGATGATACAAAGCTATTTATGTGGAAAGATTGTAATCGTACAGTGCATTCTCTTCAGTTTTAAGGACACAGAATTATGAATGAATATAGGCCTAATGTAAATCAGAAAATAAACTCTTATGAAAAAGAACATAACAGTTTACGTTCCACACTGATCATCAAACACGGGTAACTAATATGACCAAGCCATATTACACTGGACCAAGATTAGAATACTGGAAACTGATTGTACACCTTCATGCCTTATGAGCAGAGTGTGATTGGAATACATGCATTTGTACACACACATACATGTACCGTATGTATACGTAATGGCAACTATCATTTGAAGCAAACTGTCGCTTAATTAAGATAATTAATAAACCATAACTAATAAATAAAAGAATGGAAGAACATTTTTTTATGCTTGTAATCATTCACATTCCAACGGAATAATGAAAATATAACAAAGCTTTTAGTTTCTATAACATTAACATAACAGAAAGCAAACTTTCTAAAAAGTGCTGAGTCATCATTTTTGGAAATGGAGTAATTTTGTTGGGCAAAGGTTTTTTGATGGATTATTTTTCTGATATGGTTGGTCTTATAGTTGCCTGACATCCTTTTATGCTATTCAGAACTTCAAATTTCAGACTTTTGGGGAAATTTACGACAAATACATGCAGTATTGTACACCTTTTGAACTTTGACCTTGTTCTGAACTTGACCTAGGCCCCCAAAACCGGGCACCCCCCACTAGAATATCTTCTAGGGCCCTATACAGTAAGTGTACCAAATTTGGTGCTTTAATCCAGCGTGTCACGATCTTGCCCAAAATTAGCTCTAAGCCACCAAACTAGTACATCTGTGGTACAACCACAGACATATAACCACAACCGTTAAAATTATGCAGCACCCGCTTTTGGTGAGAATAAAGGGACGTAATGTACATGCTATACGTTGTTTGAAGCAGAGGGTGGTCAAACTGATTATTAAGCGTGCTGCAGGGCATGTCCAAGTATGCTTTTGGCCACCAAACCTAAAAAAGTTTTAGACCTACCCTTTGAGTGTGTTTTGAAGCAAAATTCAAGAATATTACTATCAGGGTAGATTTTAAAGGAATTTTCAAAGAAAAACAGTTTTTTTCATTCTAACTTCCGGTCTGATGACGTCATCATTTTTTTTTTTTTTCGCGCACAGGTGTTGTTTGCATTAAGGTCATTATATACCCTCATTTGGAAGTGATTACCGCAAACTTCGCCACAGACATCAACTCAAAATTCATTTTAAACATTTTTCAACCTGTCGCTAGAGGGCGCTCTAACATTTTATGACGTCATCTGTAATTTTTTTGTAAACTACAACCTAACCACAGACTAACAGAGTTGAAAGCAAGTTCACATCTTTTTCCAGTTTTAAATTATAAGCTACTTCTGGTTTGGACTGGAAGGAAGGGTCACGTGACAATAAAGACCCTGGATTATTCTATCAAGTCCCGCAAACGTCAAGTTCGCGGTCTCTCAAGGTTGATTTTATACTGAATTTCAAAGATTAAATCTATTAATCTTTAACGTGACGTCACGTGGCCCATGATGACATCATGATGACGTCACTCTTCGGGACACAACTATGCTATAAGGACTATGCCTATGCTGACTTTGAATGATGTACGACAAAGATTAATGCCAAAAGTGGCGTTGAGAAAAGACGTGTACAAAGTCTATGGGATTTGCCAAGAAAAAAAAAGAAAAAGAAAGAACAAGTCAGGTGTGTTTACAAACACAAATGCCCCGCAACCATGACTGTTCCCATGACATAACACCACTCTTTTAAAATCAACTTACATGTCCAGTCAAGTCTCGTTATAACAAACTCGTTCGGACCTAGCCAAATTGTTTGTTATATCAGAATTTTGTATTAAGAGGAACATCAGTCCCATTCATTGTGCATATAAATGCACAGTCGGGACCAAGGCTTTATGTTTGTTATAACCATAATTTTGTATTAACAGAGTTTGTACTAATGAGAGTCGACTGTACAGGTACCTTGGTCACATGGAACGTTCATTGACAGCATTAGTGTTTTCTGTAGGTTTATATGAATTAATCCCTATGATCTCAGAATAAATACACAATTTCTACTGTTTTAGCCACTGTGACCTTGACACTTGACCTTTCGACCCCCAATGCAATAGGCTTCTTCAGATTACCAAGAACAATCCACAAACCAAATTTGAAGTTCATATGTAAAGTATTTCTCAAGTTATCGCACTGACAAAATTTCTTTTGTTTTAGCCACTGTGACCTTGACCCTTGACCTTTCGGCCCCAAATGTGATAGGCTGCTTAGGATTGCCAAGGACAATCCACTTAAGCCAAATTTGAAGTTCACATGTAAAGTATTTCTCAAGTTATCGCGCTGACAAAGTTTCTATTGTTTTAGCCACTGTGACCTTGACCCTTGACTTTTCGGCCCCAAATGCAATAGGCCTCTTAGGGTTACCAAGAACAATACACAAACCAAATTTGAAGTTCATATGTAAAGTATCTTCAAGTTATCGTGCTGACAAAATTTCTTTTGTTTTAGCCACTGTGACCTTGACCCTTGACCTTTTGGCCCCAAATGCAATAGGCTTCTTAGGATTACCAAGAACAATACACAAACCAAATTTGAAGTTCATATGTTCAGTATTTCTCAAGTAATCGCGCTGACAAAATTTATCCGGACACACACATCCACCCACACACGCTTACATAGGCATAGAAGTGGGGTACTTCCTTTGTTCTCGTGTACTAAAATTTTGCAATGTGACACACTTATGTCAAAATGCTTAACCATAGTTAATTTCCTGGGCTGAAATTCGGACTTAATATCCCTTTTCTAAAACTCTTCCATTTGCGACGGATCAACCCACCTTAAAAATTCCAAGTTTTTTAGTAAAATTCATATATCTATTTCGTGAAAAACTTGTGGGGTACCAAAACGGTACCCCGCAAGTCAATGAGCATTCCTTGTGGGGTACCTCCCATTGTTCCAGTACCCCATAAGGCAGTGTTTGAACACGCATCCACCCACCCACAGAAGGACAAGGCGGAAACAGTATGCCCCTTCGGCTTCGCCGCGGAGCATGAAAATCAGAACAAAAAGAAAGACTTTTCAGGAACTATGTGGAAAAGCCAATCAGAACAAAAAGGGCTTTTTCGCAAATTTGAAAAAAGCCAAAAAAACCCCAAAAAACACAATCTTAATGAAAACAAGAGCTGTTCCGGTGTGTACACCGAAACAGCTAACTAGAGGTTACAGGAACAACCACACGGTGTTGGGCCATTGATTACCACAAACTTTGCCACTCACACCAACTCAAAATGCATATTTAAATCAATGTTTGACTTTTGTCAACATGCTGCTAGAGGGCGCTCTAACATTTAATGAAGTCTCCTGTAATATTTTTCTAAAGTACAGCCTACATGTAGGCAGACACTCACATTGTTGAAAGCAAGTTCACATCTTTTGCCAATTTCAAATTATAAGGCACTTCCGGTTACGACCGGAATGAAGGGTCACATGATTTTGCACTTAATACCAAATATCGATTGCCATAAAAAACAAATTCAAATCTGTAACATTTGATTTGATATTGATTTCCAAAGATTAAACATAGGAATCTTTATTTGCTTGTAATACAATACCTGATGACGTCATTGTTAGGTCATAGCGCAAGAGGTATACATGTTAACTGTGCTATATGAAACCAAATCTTGATTATATTATTATTGGCTTTTCCGCAAAGTTGCGGAAAAGCCTTTCTTTTTGTTCTGATTTTTCTTTCTTATTGGCTGTTTCGGCACTTTTGCCGAAACAGCCTTTGTTTTCGTTAAGATTTTTATTTTTTTATTTTGATTTTTTTTTTCTTCTTTTTCAGCCATTCCCCATAGCATTTGTACACGTTTTTAAAGTGGAAGGCACTTTGGGCACTAAAATCAATCCGATTGACTTTATACTCGGCACACACTTAGATCAGCATCTGAAGATGTGCCCCGAAGATTGACGTCATGGTGACGTCATCGACTAATTTATTATAGAATTTTGAATATTTAATTTTTCCCATAGACTTTGTACACAGAAATAACAAAATTGTCGATTTTTAAAGGGCATTTTTTACTCTTTGCCAGTAATTCATTTGCACCAATCTTTGTCCAAGCAAAGACCCTATTCAAACAACATTGTGTAATGATGACGTCATGATGACGTCATCCGGTGTGTATTTATAGGCAATTAAATTGTGACACTTTTAATATTTAAAAATGCATAATAAATCGACCGTACGCGTCCGCAGCATTCTGTTACCGGCAAGTGGTAGAGTAGGTTAAGGTCTTTATTTCATTCAGTGTGCGTGAAATCATGTGAACCTCGCTTCCGGTCGAGTGGTAGAGTAGGTTAAGGTCTTTATTTCATTCAGTGTGCGTGAAATCATGTGAACCTCGCTTCCGGTCGAAAAAAGCCAAAACCGGAAGTGGCTTATTATTTGAAAATGGTAATAGATATGAACTTGCTTTCAACGGTGTTAGTCTCTTGGCTAAAAGTATTCTTCAAATCATCTACCAATGACGTCATGCAATCTTTGAGCGCCCTCTAGCAACAGGTTGAAAATTGGCAAAAATATATTTTGAATAGATGTCTATGGCGAAGTTTGTCGGAATTGCCTAAATATTGGTGTATATGATGACCTTGACCCACTTAAGACGTGTGCGAAGTTTTAGGCGAATGACGTCATCAGACCGGAAGTTAAAATAAAAAGACCCTTTTTCATTTGAAAATTCCTGAAAATTCAACCATGGCAGTTTTTATGTTAGTTTTTACTATAATTGTTGATTTAAGGGTAGGTCTAAAACATTTCAAAGCTTGGAGGCAATAAACGAACTCGGACATGCCCTGCGCACGCTTAAAACTTCAGGCTGACAATACCTCTGCTCTTAAACATGCACAGAACGTCAATATGTACATACATGTACACGTACGTTACGCACATACATCGTATGTCAGTCAGCCTGCAGAGCACGTGTTGCCGAGGTCAAATCCTGTCCACATCACAGTGACCGTTTTAGCCGATTTTCGGCTAACTTTGACAGATTTTATGTTCATGCATGCGCAAAGTCAGGGACGTATAATAAAAATCATAATGCCAAAAAGCCCTATGTTACGTATTTAAAGGTGCAGTTTTTCCGCAGTGGGATTTTCCACAAGTCTTTTCCTATACAACACGGATATCTTACTGAGTAGTTCTGAACTTCAGCCGAGAATTACTATGAGAAGGAAAGAGAAATCGTATTTTTTTCGCGCTGTCCTTCGATTGAACATATTCCTAAGGGTCAGAATATCAAGTAATATTTCATAAAAATGTTTCAGTTCAAAGGCAAATTACAAATTTAAAGGTGCAATATTTCTGCAGTGGGTTTTATTTTGTAAACACCCCTATACACTTATAATTGAGCACATTAATACGAACTAAGCCCGTATCGCCGGCTTCAAGGGGTAATGAATAAAATAAATCACTACAAGGAAACTCTTTACTATTTATAACTGGGGAGAAACCTTGAATGAAGACCTGCTACAATTGCAGTTTTACGTAACATTAAGTGGCCATTATTCTATTATATGGTCTGTCTGCAGCACAATACTACCCAACTTGGTTGTAGCTTGGTATGAACCTAAGCCGCCATGTCGTATACATAAATCCAACTGACGTCATGATGACGTCTTGACATGACATCTCACTCACATTAAAGCTGCATTTTCTACAGCCTATAAATCTACATTTGCATTTTCTTTTTACTATACCTGCATTACCTATCAGTCTGTAACATAATGTCGAAACATATATATAACTAGACATATGTTTGTCCACAAACATATGTCTAGTTCTTCTTCTTCTTCTTTTTTTCCCTGGCAAATCCCATAGACTTTGTACACATTTTTTCTCAACGCCACTTTCGGCATTAATCTTTGTCGTACATCATTCAAAGCCAGTATAGGCATAGCCCCTATAGCAAAGTTGTGTCCCGAAGAGTGACGTCATCGATTAATTTATTATAGATTTTTGAATATTTAATTTTTCCCATAGACTTTGTACACAAAAATTTTAAAAAAATTGTCAATTTTCAAAGGGCATTTTCGACTCTTTGCCAGTAGTTCATTTAGATCACTCTTTGTCCAAGCAAAGACCTTAATTCAAACAACATTTTGTAATGATGACGTCATGATGACGTCATCCGGTGTTTATTAATGGGCAATTAAATTGTGACACTTTTAATATTTAAAAATGCATAATAAATCGACCGTACGCGTCCACAGCATTATGTTGCCGGCAAGTGGTACAGTAGGGTCTTTATTTCATTCAGTGTGCGTGCAATCGCGTGACCCTTGCTTCCGGTCGAAAAAGTCCAAAACCAGGAGTGGTTTATTATTTAAAAGTGGTAAGAGATATGAACTTGCTTTGACCGATGTTTGTCTCTTGGGTGATAGTATTCTTCAAATCATCTTCCGATGATGTCATGCAATTTTCGAGCGCCCTCTAGCAACAGGTTGAAAATTTTCAAAAATGTATTTTGAATAGATGTCTGTGGCGAAGTTTGTCGGAATCGCCTAAATATTGGCGTATATGATGACCTTGACCCACTAAAGACGTGTGCGAAGTTTTAGGTGTATGACGAAAATGAAATGAAGTTATAATGAAAAGACCTTTTTTCCTTTGAAAAGTCCTGAAAAATCAACCATGGCAGTTTTTATATTAATGTTTACTTTAATTGTCGATTTAAGGGTAGGTCTAAAATATTTCAAAGCTTCGAGGCAATAAGCGAACTCGGACTTGCCCTGCGCACGTTTAAAACTTCAGGTTGACAATACCTCTGCTTTAAAACATGCACAGGACGTCCACAATGTACATACATGCACGTATGTTGTACATATCGTATGTCAGTCAGCCTGCAGCGCACGTGTTGCTGAGGTCAAATCCTGTCCACAGTGACCGTTTCAGCTGATTTTCGGCTAACTCTGACAGATTTTATGTTCATGCATAGTCAGGGACGTATTATTGATAAAAACAAATCATAATGCGAAAAAAAAACTATGTTCTGTTGCAAACAGACATAGATCTCTAGTTATCTTTATTATTGGTTTATTTTATTAAACTTTCACAGCCAAAAGGCCGAATTGCAGTTTAATCTACATACATTAAAAATCGTTACATATTAAAATTACAGAGAATTACACCATGTCAAAGATACATTAAAAAGGTAAATCACAACAAAATACACAAAAGTAATAAAAATGAAAATCATTCAAATCTGACTGTGTAAAACACGCAGTCGCAGTCCCCCCCACAGAGATGGCCGTCATTGAGCGAGCTCTATGCACTCATACATACCCAACCCACTAATTTACCAGAAACTGTGACCAACAACGAGTTCCTTCATCAACTCGGGAAAAAGAGGTCACATACGGTATCTTTGTTAATCAGATCATAAAGTAGGGAATAGAGCTGCATTTGTACCTCTTAGTCCTACAGCGTATTGTGCTGAGATGATCATTGTTCCTTACCCCATTGTTCCTAATCGGGATCAGCCAGTCTCTGAATTTGTGGGAAGTGAGTAGTGATTTGCCAAACACGGAACACAATTGTTCTCTGCAGTGGGAAAGTGGGGGAACATTGAGTTGGGAACATATTCCACTGTAAGACCTACCGGTATTGAGACAATATTCATAAGACAAAATGATACGAAAAGCCCTGCACTGTAATTTTTCTAGACATCAAGGTTATATCTATCAAGGTTGATTTTTTAGCAATTTGTTAAAGTTTAAAGGTTGTTTCATTGTAATTTCCGGTCTGATGACGAAATCATTTTTTTTTCCACACAGGTCTTGTCTGCATTAAGGTCATCATGTATATTAATTTTGAAGCAATTCCCGCAAATTCCGCCACAGACATCAACTGAAAATGCATTTTTGACATTTTTCACCTGCCGCTAGAGGGCGCTCAAACACTTCATGCCGTCACTGATCATTTTTTTGGAAAGGTCAACCAAGCCAGACACTAACATCGTTGAAAGCAAGTTCATATCTTTATCCACTTCCAAACTATTAGGCACTTCCGGTTTCGACCGGAAGGAAGGAATATTGAATTGATTGGCATACAAAACAAAACAAAATCACATTTGGAACAGTAAATTTTAAATAGATTTTCAAAGATCAAAAATAAGAATCTTTATTTGCCTGTAATATGATAATTGATCACATCATTGTGACGTCATTACCAGAAACGCAAGAGCTATGTTAACTGTGCTATATACATGTATAGCCAAATCTTGATTATATCTCTGACGCACAGTGGTTTAAAACCATATGTGACCCAAACATCAGTATATTTCAGGACTTTAAACAGTCAAATGTCCTATAAAATAATATCAAGCATGTTTAAATACCATCTCTGGGTACAGAAAACTAGGTTGGCTATCTAAAAATGTAACTCACCAAAATTGTCAAAAATTGGAGCTAAATTTCAAAAGAGGGCGCTATTTATCAATGGCGCCCTCTTGTGTTGATTTTTGCATTAATGTTTATTACACGTCCATCGCTTCACCGGCACGGAATGCAAACAGTTTTGTTGTTGATAATTTTTGATTTACTATGTTAAATAAAGATTAAACCAGCTTGCAAATGCAAGTTTTTAAGGTGATTACTTTGTTGTTTTTTTTAATAATATATTCCCTGTGATAAGGCTATTTATTTGCAAAGGTTATCATTAATCTTACTATCATTTTCTGTTGTATTTTACCATGGAAATTCTGAAAATGGTGCTCTTAAGTGGTGCAGCCTTTATTTGTTCCTTCTAGCTAAGAGTAAACCTGTAATTATTGACACTTATTTGTGAAAACAGATAAAATCATATATTTGGCAACTGCTCTTACAAAAAAGGCTTTCCTCAATTCATCTAATATCGCGCCCGTTCTTCTGCTGCTGGCGTGGTCCCACTTCATCTAGAGGATTAATTCTCGGGCGATCAAGCTCAGCTTTGGAAACATCAGCTTCATCCCCTTCTGACATAATTGTCGATTCCATAGCCTCCGCAACAGTAATTGATAAGGTGTCGAGCATTTGTATTTGAGACGGCTTTTTTTCAAAACTTACAAAATGTTCATAAATGAAAATGTGGTTGGTTTTTGAGAGAGTAGCTGCCGTGGTGATCTACTGAATTCAGCTCATTTCTAATTCTCCCTAAATTTTCTTAATCGTTTAGAAATGTTCAGTTTAATATGTAACCTTCTCCTGTGTCAGCTGTAGTCTATTATTAGTTCATTGGCTCTGTTCTGAATTGAATTAAGTTGGGCAAGGAAAGTAGGTGTTGCTCTGAGCCAGGCAGTACTCGCATACTCCATCTTAGAAGGTATCGTAGCTTTGTAGATAATGGCTCTCTGGGCTGGCAAGATACATGTATAAGGAGAGACTCTTCTGAGAAGTCCCAGCTGCTGACCAGCAGACTTCACCATTTTGGTAACCACAGGGTTCCAGGACAGGTTGTTGCTCAGGGTGAGGCCCAGGAGATCCACTCTATCAACTTCCTCAAGTGTAGTGCCGAAAAAGCTAAGGGCAGGATGAGCACCTGCTGCATCCCTACGATTTGAGATGGTGATCGTTTTACACTTAGCAGCTCCAAATAGGACATTCCATGTATTAGCCCATGTCTCGATGTTGTTCAGGTCTTGATTGAGGGACATAGCTGCAGGATTCCTGTCATGTTTAGATCTGATGAAGGACATTATGGCGACATCATCTGCATACAAAATAGACTGGTTTGTCAGGTCTGATGAGATGTCATCCAGGAAGATGATAAACAGCAGGGGACCCAGAGCAGAGCCTTGAGGTACGCCAGCGTTAATCATCTTCTCACCAGATTCCTTTCCACTCAAGACTACCTTCAGAGTTCGATCTATAAGGTAGTCAGTCAACCAGGCATGCAGTGTTCCAGAAAAGCCATATGCAGCAAGCTTAGCAAGCAGGCCGGGCTGCCAGACATGATCAAAAGCTCTGCTGATGTCAAGGCAGACAACACGTGCTTCTTCCCTGCTGTTAAGTGTGTTTGTGAGACTCTGTGAAATGTAAGTTAGGGTATCTGATGTGGAATGTCCTGGTCTGTAACCAAACTGTCGGTGGGAGATCAGGCGGTGCTGGTCTAGGTACCTACACATTTTCTTGCTGATGAGCTTCTCCATCACCTTCGAGATGACAGATAGCAGAGAAATGGGCCTGTAGTTACCTGGTGTGTGTTTATCACCTTTTTTGATGGCAGGCTATGACAATTGCACACTTCCATTGGGCTGGCATGTGTCTGTTGTCGAAGCACAGCTGGAAGAGTCTGGCCAGTGGTGTTGCGAGCTCAGGGGCAGCCTTTTTTAGCACAAGGGCTGGGACATCGTCTGGGCCAGAAGCCTTGCTAATATAATCCAGCTGCATGAGTTGTTTCTTCACTTTGTTAGGCCAAAACACGATCTCGGAACAGCAGGAAGAAGACCTGGTGTGAAGCTTTGGAATGGTTTTGCTGTTAACTTCATCGGGGATGGTAGACTTTTCACTGAATAATGATGAAAAGCATTCAGCTTTATCCTCTGAACTGATGTAAGTTTGTCTGTTGGCCTTCAGGACAGGGATTTCAGTCTTGCCACCTTTTCCTGCTAGTCTGCGGGCTGTCCACCACCAGCTTTTGGAACTGGTTTGAAGTTCAGTTGTCATCTTTTCCCTGACTCTGTGCTTTTGTGAAGCGACGGCTTTCCGAGACGTACAGGTGTATTTGTTTCGAGCCTTGTTGTACCAGAGGCAAGATACAGGTGTTTGCAGAGCTCGCCATCTTCTATATGCGCAGTTTTTCCTCTTCAAGGCCTTGACACAGTCATCATTCCACCACTCAGGATGGCTACGCATTGCATTCTGGATGGTGTTGTTGATGTTTCAACATGCCACTTCTGGATCATCCTTAGTAAGAAGCTCGTCCCAGGGTGCAGCTGCCAGGTCATTTCGGAGTCCTGTCCAGTCTGCCTTCTTGTAGACCCATACATGTCTAGGAGGAGAGGGTTCTGAGAGGGGAGAGGCCTCCAGAGTAACCTTGATGAGATAATGGTCAGAAGTCCCAATGCTGCAGTCTATCTCTGTTGGTGTAAAGAGGTTTGGAGCATCTGTCATAATTAGATCCAGGCAATTTCCATGTTGATGAGTGGGGCCATGAACATTTTGCGACAGATCATGTGAGATACACAGATTGAGAGCAGTTTTGCATTCCTCATCAGGATAATAATCCGGCCTCTTGTTCCGGCCCACCTTTCTCTTTAGATATCTATTCCACGTCTCATTTAGAGGGTGGCGTATAGCGGAGGAGTCCTTGTCATCAGACGAAAATGGGGGACGTAAGGGCTTGGTTTCAGAAAAGTCATACAGAAAAATATAAATAAGATTAGGCCTATCAGAAAATATTATGATCTCAGTGCTTACATTTAAGTCATTGTCCATGCTTTACATCACAATGACAGCTCTGGTCAGGAGTTGTGGCTGGACATTATAATCAACAAATCAGTCTTTGAAAGTATCTGGCTTCCGTGGGGAAAACACGTTTGGTTGGCTGAAATGGTGTTTAGTGGTTTTCCTGGCCTTGCCAGGCCTAGGACATTTTGTTACAATCACAAACACCAGGAACATGATGTTGTCTTTTGGCTGACTGCGCCCAGTTTGGGCCTACACCAAAATGTTGCACAAAAAATAAAATCTTTTCATTTCTAATTATATCTACATTTTCCATGAAAAAGAAAACCATTAACAGCTCAATTTCTTCAATAATGGTTAACTGTAAATCCCACATGGGCCCCAAGATTTGAACCTTCCTAAAGAAATTTCCAAAGTGCAAGCGACGACACCGAGCCCAACACAGCGATCACGCTAGACAATTCTGAACAATAGAGGGCGCTGTTCACTTTGTCGCCAGCGACAGCGTTTTATGTTAAATCCCAGCTGAGGACTGCTTACAAAGTTAATTTCTTCGGCACAACGATGCATTGCGCGACTTTTCCAGTTGATTATATTTTTAGCCAAATAATCAGAGTACAAATTTATGAAGAAAATAGACAATTTTACCCAGGCCGTTTATGGCCGATTGTAAAAATGTGTCAGCAAACATAATCTGAGTGTCTTTTGCTTTTTGGGGTAGGCTACTTCTACATAATTTACCATACGTAGTCCCCACAAATTTCTGCACTTTCTGAAACACTTTTCATAACAAATGTTGTATTAGCTGAAAGGGTACTAAACAAGCTACAAGATGATGCACAGTTTTCTATCTGAAGATATAATTTGGTATAGAAAAACAGTTTTTTTATTGTTGCACTAATGTGCCTACTGTAATAAGTCTAACCCTCTTAGTTTTGTGTAGTTACAATGTATGTACTTGAGTGATATAAACGGTAAATATGTTGGAAACAATAATTTTATCAGCTATAAATCAACTCATTAGATACAACTAAACTAAATTAAGGCATAATATTAGGGGAATTTTTGTTTTTAAATGTCTGGGTCTTCAACCACTGTGTGACGGTTGAATTTTGAAGAAATTTTCTAAGGTTTAAAGGTCTTTTCATTGTTACTTCCGGTCCGATGACGTAATCAATTTTTTCTTGTGCACAGGTCTTGTCTGCAATAAGGTGATCATGTTTATTAATTTTGAAGCGATTACCGCAAAGTTCACCACAGACATCAACTGAAAATGCGTTTTGGACATTTTTAACCTCAAGGGCGCTCGAACTCTTCATGGCGTCACCAATCATTTTATTGGAAAGGTCAACCCACCCACAGACTAACATCCTTAAAAGCAAGTTCACATCTTTTTCCACTTTCAAATTATTAGGCACCGGAAGGAAAGGTCACAAGATTTTGCACGCACAAGATAAATTGAAGATCATGTATTATCATGTCGATTCCCACAAAATTCAAGTTCCGGTATCTCACGGTTGATTTTATATTGAATTTCAAAGATTAGATTTATCATTCTTTGAAGTGACGTCACGTGACCCACGATGACGCCAAGATGACATCATGATGACGTTATTGCCAAAAAATACATCTTCAGTGGGTTGTGTTTTCATGTATTGATAATTGAAGTTCATATCACTTTTCATATTGACAAACAGTTCTGGAGAAGAATTTTGATGAGAAGAACTAAAAAAAAAAAAAAACAATAATAGTAAACTCTTACGATAACAATAGGTGTTGGGCTCAGGCCATAATAGTACATTCTTACGAAAACAACAGGTTTTGGGGCCCAACACTTAAAAATTAATTACCGGGAATGGGTCATTAGGGAGACTTTACCATAGACTTGTGCACAATTTTTTTCCGACCTATATGTGCCCTAACCCAATATTCCCTTGTCCTTTTCCCACAAATTTCGGTATTTTTACTAATTAGAACACAAGCAACATATAACCTAATTTTGACGCTAAAATTTTGCCTCTAAAGGGGGGCTATGCCATTAGGGAGACAGTTGTGTGTACAGTGTTACTATAATGACCGGTGTCTCCCTATTATCGAAGAAATTACGATAACGTGTCTCCCTTATGGTATATTTAGTAATAAAATGTGAATTATTTGCAATGCTTTCCACGTAACAATGACATCACAAAGCACTGTACAAATTAAAAATCCACAGGTTATTAAGAAATACAGATAAAAAAAGTTTAAAAACAAACAAGCAGGCCTAACTAATAATTTAACAATTAGGGTACACTTGGGTAAAAACGCCCGATTTTTAAGTTTTTGTTAAATATCTCAGTACTACTTGGAGACACTAGGAAATAAATATATGTATGTGGTTTTATGCAATTACAATATCATGGTCATTATGTTGATAAGGGGAAATTCCCCCCCCCCCCCCCTTTTTAGGAAGAAGTTTGGTGGGCGTTTTTACCTGGGCCCCTGAAGAAAAAAAGCGCCAGCCCACATTTATTTAAAAAAATGGCTATACCACAGGTTTCTCTGAAGTACTTGTATACTCACATTTTTGTAATTAATTTAATAATGAGGGATACTTTCTCAAGTACAAAAAACTTTTCAAACACAGCAGGTTATTTAGAACTACAACTTGATCATTTGAAACAGGTATTTTTATGTGGAAGGAAGTGGAACATAACAAACTTGTAGGCAGATGCACATACATGTACCAGCTAATATTTCAATCATGTTTTAGCCAAAGCATAGTTCACAGAGAAACTTCTACACTCTGTAACCACAAGAAAGAAGAAATTGCCAGTCATACATGTCGTAAAAGACGTAAAATTTGAAAACTGGGAGCAATACATCATGAATGAAACACGAACAAAAGAACCACCTCTACATGTACATGTAGTCTTCAAGATAATTTAAACACCACCCATCAAAACCCAGCAAAAAAAAAGCATTCCTGGACTCATTACAAGGTTCACACAAAATTTTACTAGATGCACTTATCTACAGTCGACTCTCCTTAGGCCGAACAAAAAAAATGGTGTGTTTACGGTAACGGCCTGAAAAAAATCCAGGTAGGTAGGTAGGGAAATAATTTTATTTTGTAATTTTTTTTTTCATTTCAGTTCTGCATGCCCATGCGTGTTCTTTCGCAAAAAAATTGTATAAAACAATTATTCAAGCACTGAAGATATTCAATCGATACATTTCAATCCAAAATAATTTGTATCGGGTTCTCCCCAGGATTTTTTCAAACATGTGGGGGAAGATTTGCTGTGATTCAACAACCCGAAAATGTTTGAACTTTAGAAGCTCTCTGGTGCATTTTAGAGCAAATCTGGGGATCTTTATCTTAAGATTTGTCCTTGAAATTCAGAGGAGATCTTGTAGGTCACTAATATTTTTTGTAATTAAAGAAAAAAAATCAAAATTGTTAACTTATCAAAAAATTAACATTTCACAACCTGTGTTTCACTGCTTCCTAACTAGGAAAGTATGAATTACATTTACATGTAAGTTTCAAATTAAGAAATTAAGGTGGAGAAAAAAAAAACTTTTGTTTTTGATTACATGCCTTTCAAAATAGCGTCAGTAATTCAACTCCCTTTTGAAAAAAAAAACCTCTTGACTTCACACCATTCAGGATTTACGTACACAATGAAATATGTTTTATTGCCAGAAATAAAGTGGTCTCAAGCAATGGCAATACAAATTAAGAATGCAATGAGGTTAAATATAATTCACAGAAAACACAGGATCCTGTAAAATTTAAAATACAAAGTTAGAGCTCAGAAAAAAAAGGCACCACAACTATAAAATGGTTAAACTCGCGATTCATCCATCCTCGGTAGTTCGGAGTCCATCATAGCGTAGAAGAGCTTGAAGATAATTGACAGACGATGTGACGAAGCAGACTAGTTGACGAAAGGTTCGGTTGAAGGCGAAAAGTTCAATTGAAGACGGGAGTGGAAATGACAACTCTTGTCATATAGACAGTGCAGTGAAATAAAAGGTATACTTGTGGGGTCTTAAAAGATGATGTGGCCGTGTCTAGGGCAATGCTGGTGGCTGTGGCTAGGGTAGAGCTGGGTTTTCTTGAAAGTCCTGGTCACTCGGATGTCGAGGATCTTGGGTGGAGCTGGGTCGCTTGGACGTCTTGGCCTTGGGCTTCGAGGATAGTGATGGGCCTCCGACTCACTGGAGCACATAATAAGGTGTCAGGCGGGCAGATCAGGAAACACTCAGACGGTCCCGTCTAGGTCTCCTTTAAAGTGACACGGCCGGTCCAGTCTTCTGGGTCTAAAACAGAGAGCTACATGGTGGTCCATGCCACATTACTAATGTTATCTAACACTACGAAGTCAGACCAAAATGGCTGACTTTTCTACATGTACAGTAAATAACACATTTCCGTAATCACACATCATGTGCTAAACTTTTAATTTGAATATCAACCTACCTGTTAATTAACATGTACAGATAAGCTCTTCATCATAGAAAAAATATCAAAGAAATCAACTTGTCGCCTAGTACTTCTCAGACAGTAATCTAACATATTCACTTAGAACGACTTTAAAACGAGGCACGATCAAAGGATTACATTTCTCAGTCTCGTACATGAGACACAAATAAAAAATACAGGAACTAACTAACTCCAACTCTTAATTGAACTGTTCACGTACGGGAAAACTAACTTCCAAACCTTGATCATGAGATAACCACAAATGTAGATCTCTAATTTTCAATCCATAACCAAATTATATGCAAACATCCCCCAAAAAAGACTAGAACCTACCATTTACATCACACAAGTGTGCATCTTTTCTTGTGTAACTAAAACTCTATCACAAGACATCAATTTGTGTCTTTGAGTTTTGGGCAAATCAAATAACAAGAAATATTCGCAAAGCACTTCAATAAGTAAATCGTGACCGTGCGATAGAAATTCAATAAAAATAGCTAATCAGTCCAGACTGTAGGACTATAGTCAGTTTACCACAGAAACATCACGGATACGATGGGTGGTAAATCATGACTTCATAAAATACAAAAAATATGTACACAATGCTGAATAATATTTGGAGCATTACTCATTCTTAGTTTGACCTCAAACCACTACATGTGACTTCAAAGATAAACTAGAAAATGCACAGATCCAATTCACTACACAAATTTGCTAAAACACTTGTCTAAAGGTAGCAATAAAAGATGCAAAGATTTGAAATTGCTGGAATATCAAAATTCATTCCTCAAATGTTTATAAAATAATCTGTGATAATGTTTCGACAACCACACATGAGCTTGCAAGGTTTCAGAATCATGACGTCATGAGACAAGAAGTTATTGTGGAAAGAATTTGAAAGTGATTTCTTCGATTTCTATTTTCTTTCAAATTCAAATTCGCCATTTGATCCATGTCTTATGACTATGTTCATATTACAATACCCGGTACAATGTTGACCTTGGCTTCAAATTGCAACATTATCAAACTGGAAGTAAGGTGTTGTTATTACATACACTTAAACAATCATCATAATGTCCATATTTTCAGAAGTTCTTTTCACCTCATGATGGACATGTACACGTATGTATCCTCTCTGAACTAAAGCAGTATTCACTTTCAACATTTAAACTGCTGATGTTATCAAACTGGAACTAACGTGTACTAAAGATGCACTTTTTTTCAAATGAAAACGACTGGTTTTACTGAAAAGCTCAATTTCATGAACTTTTTCTGTTCTGGCATAAAAAAAACCATAGTTTTCAGCCAGATCTGCCAGTGTTTGTATCTCAACAAACACAAATCTCTATTAGTAATTTTGAAAAGTTTCTTGTGCAAATCAATGCAGTTTTGCCTGTTCATTGTGCATCGTGGTAATCTGTATTTTCATATTGCATTTTGTCGTCTTCATCGTTTCTTTACCAAAAAGTTTCCCTAAAACAATACATGTAACTCTTCCATCTGAAGTGACGATTTGACATGTGTTTTTGATGGCGTCATTATGTCAATCTTTGCAGCATATCAGGAGGTTGTGTCTACATGCATTTGTTTATGGTGTAAATCGAGGACACACATGCAACATCATTTAGGAATTGAAGACAAGAATCAAATCAAGGACCACCTCGATTAGAAAACATGTACAAAACCAATGAGAGCTGTTAAAGAAAGAATAAACAAAGGAAAAGGGAAGATGAACAATAGAAATTTTCGATTTACACCATAAACAAACAAGCTGGTACCGGTACATGTACATGTGTGTGCCAAGAACATGGTTAAGTTGATCAGATTTGCAAAAGTTCCTGGTAAAAGAAAGAAGCTGTGATTTAATATTCTTTAAAGTTTTGAACAGTAAATTTTGCAAACAATAATGCTTAATGTGTAATTTTCTTTCTATAATATGCGTAGCTTTGATAGGATCATTCCGCGTCAATTAAACACCCTCCCATATGACTTGACTCAGATTTGCCTGGAAGAATTTCGGAAAATACCTTGGTATAGGACCATACGAAGGAAAATCAAGTTTCTTTTCCAGGCAAATCTGAGTCAGTTCATATGGGAAGGTGTGTGAATTGACACGGAATGACCCATAGGTCATAGAAACACACACAATTTGAAAAAAATGTAGGAAGTGTCCAAAAACTTATTGGGTAATTGACAGATAGAGTAGCTATAGGTTTTCCCGGTTATTTTAACACAAGTTTGTATCAAACGAATTCCCTATATTTTTTCGTCCCCAATCATCGCCAAGCTCAATTCTCAATTTGAATTTCAAAAAGTCAGCACTTTTCCATCAAAATTCCATCTTATAATAGTTTATGCGGTACCCGCTGCTATGTACATCAGATTCGAACCAGCCAGCCGATCCCGTTAGCTCGGTTTTCGAGTGGTAAGACATCTGTACTAGAAAGCAGGAGATCGTGGGTTCGAGTCCCACCCGAGTGATTTTTTCCAACTTTCACTCGGGAGGTAACACACTGAGTATACAGTGTTCAAACGACGGTGAAGGGCAAAACCTAATTTGATTTATATCACCCCGACGCAAAATTCCATCTTATAACAATTTTATTAATGTGCACAATTCTTCAAATAAGTCCAAAGATTGGGCACATTTTCTAATTGTAATGTTCTAAGTCACCAAAAACAAAATGTAATGACAACAACATTAAAACGAACGATAAAAAACAAAATTGCTTTTCAATTCAAAGCCATTTGCTACATGAGACGAATTTCACAAATTGTCTTGTTTTGTTTTGTTTTGTCTTGTCTTATTTTGTTTCATTTTGTTTAGTCTTACGTTGTCTTGTTTTTTGTTTTGCTTTGTTTAGTTTTTGTTTTGTTTATTTCTGTTGGTTTGTTTGTTTGTTTGTTTGTTTGTTTTGTTTTGTTTGTCCCCAATCTTGTTATAGTCTGCATGTTGTTATGTTTTTACGCCAGCTATTCTTGCCTTTGTAAACTTGTGTCAGTGTTTTCAACTGTTAATCCTTCATTCTAATTATCTTTTTAACTTTTATTTTTAAGGCGGTCTTAAATTTCATTGAACTTTGTCTATGCTTTAATATATTTTTGTATGTTACATGTACCATTCAAGTTAGGATTGACAGGCTTTCGAGTCACAGTGTTTTATTATAAATACTTTTGTCATTGCTGGCCAGCTTGGATTGGATTGTTTTTGTTTAATTTTGTTTATTTTGTGGATTGCTTGTTGTATCTTGTAATTTGGCCGAATTAAAAATAATAATAGTAATAATTTTTCTTTAAGGCCTAACTTCCCAAATCCTCCAAAATCCTCTTTAGCAAAATGGAGGATTTTACAGGATTGAAGCGATATGGCAAAAATTGATGGCCGAGTTTGGAGGATGTACCGTGTCAAGGTCTTCGGAAGGACCTCATGTTGTTTATGCTCAGCCACGCATGAATTTAGGCCTAGATTATGCTTGAAATCCTCTGCACTGCTCCAGGATGTCACTAGACTGGACTTAAGTCGGAATTGCTTTAAGTAGTTTTTTTTAAATAAGTACAAAAATCACAAAAATCACTTAGTTTACATCTTTCCAGAAGCATCACAAGGAACATTTGAGCACGCGATCCACTTCAGTGCTCTATAACAATGCACGCACACTGTATGTATACATTGTTCAACACGCGTAGGGCATGTTCATCTATTCAAACTGTGGATGAAAACTTCCAGAGAACAAAAGAGAACAATATGGTCGATGATTCCCAGAATACGTCCATGATTCCCAGAATACGTCCGCAATTTGGGAGTCTTCCTAAAAAGTACAAACAAAAGAGGGACAACAGGATGCCAACGATCGACGGTGTGAATGCGTTTTGGTGCAGGGAATCCGGGGGCAGGAACCTATACAGGCCAGGCCGTGAGGATAACCCAAGCGTTGAACAGAATGCGTGTGTGGGCGTGCTACAGAATGCTCGAGCCATTTCTTTAACTAGCCATGAGAAACTAACAAGATTCATTTCTGTCCATCATTGTCAGGAGGAAAACATGGGACGAGATTCACCAGCGAAGAGGACTCCACAGGACCTACACCAGGCGAAAACAATAGACTCTCCGAAATGCCACATTGTGTTCCTACATTGGAGGAGTCTAGACCGACATCTGATAGTGGAGCATGGGCCACGAGTGTTTTATTGGTGCCAGCAGTGTTCACACAATAACAATCGGCGGGATAATCTGCCGATGCATTTATAAAGATTGTCATCCGTCTTGCCTGGCTGAGGTGAATGGGATCAGGGCTGAGTCCTATGAGGACAGGGAACGTGAGGTGCGTACCAGGAGCGAGGCAGGAAGGCATCACCAAGAGGACAAAAGGTCACCTAAAAGTAAACGGGATGAACCAGGTTCCCAACCAGAGGTCAAGTCGCGTTCTGCTGGACGGAGCGAGATTGGACCTACTGCCGCTACAAAGAAGCATAGCCGGGACAAGAAAGATGAAGAAGAGGTGACAAGGAAGCGCCCTAAAGAGAAGAAGGCGCCATCGACAGTTTCATGTGCATCTGAGGAGGAGGAGGCACGAAGCAGTACAAGTGTTCGCAATTAGCCTGATGAGCCAAGGCGGAGCTCTACTCTTCAGATGCTGTCGTAACACCCTTTAAACGTAACACCCAAGATGGAGGCGAAGGGAGAATCGAAGGGGTCAGGCGTCGTTGAAGTACCAGATGTTGATGTGGAGCTGGAAATAGCAGCAATCTTAGGTGAGAGTGCAAGTGGAGAGCTCCCAGAGATCACACTGTCGCCTACCCCTCCGCTGATGATGGATTTAGAGCCACCAAGAGCCAGCCGTGCCGCCGAAAGGGAAGCCAGGACGGATGATAGAAGTTATGAGGGAAGAGGCCAAACGACGCGATGGTCAGGGAACCACTGCTAAGAAGGGAGAGCACATCCTGTCAACACCTTTGCACCTAGACAGGCTGCTACCGGGACAGGCAGTCCGGATCAAGGAAGTTAAGGAAACCTACTTGCCTAAAGAGGCTTTGTTGAACTGTTTGTTGAACTGTTTGTTGAACTGTTGAGGATCTATTTTGGTAACATTTGTTAAACACTTGTTTAAGTTTGTAATGGAGGAGGCATTTTGAACTGTTTTATATAAAGTTTCATCAGAAGTTTTGATAAAGTTTTGTTTTGTAAACTAAAGGAGAGTTTGTATAAGGCCGAAGTAGGTCAAACCATCATTTTGTATAAGGACCTAGGTAGGTCAAACCATTATTTTGTATAAGGCCAAAGTAGGTCAAACCAGTGGCGTAGCCACCGCGGGGGCGTGGGGGGGCGACCGCCCCCCATGAAACCTTGTCGCCCCCCCAGTCGCCCCCCCCCCCCTGAGATTTTGAGTTTCTACAAAAAATTATCATTGATCTACATGACGCCATGGGCCCTATTATGTACTACAATGTATCTTTTGCTTAGAAAATATTGGTTAAAGTGGTCAGAAATTGCCTCAGATAGCACCACAGAGCATTTAGAATCCAAAATTTTTCGGGGCCCTTAAGCGGGCCCCGAACCCCACGCCTATAGCTCAGAATTCTGGTAGCTGATTCAATGACTAGAACCTCGAAAACAATGTTCACAAAATTTTCTTATGCCTTTGGCTGAGAAAACCCCGAAAATTATGTTTAAATTATTATCTTTTTGTGCTAAGATAAATATTGGTTAAAGTGGTAAGAAATTGCCTCAGATCACACCACAGAGCATCGAAAATCCATTTTTTTTCGAGGCCCTTAAGCGGGCCCCGAACCCCACGCCAATAGCTCAGAATACCGATAGCTGATTCAATGTCTCCAACCTCGAAAACGATGTTCAAATAATTATCTTTTGCCAAGAAAATATTAGTTAAAGCATGGAGGAAAGTCGTAAGAAATTGCTTCAAATCACACAACAGAACATCTAGAATCCAATTTTTTTTCGGGGCCCTTAAGTGTACGGTAGGACATACCTCCTTTGGAGTAACACTTGTGCGCACTTTACTTCTGCTGTACATGACTTTGCTCTATGTCGACATCAATTCGGCATCAGGGTGACCAGAAAACATTGCCAAATTCTGCTTCGATACCCCTTTCCTGCAAGAAACAAAGATTCACTTTTATGTACAGGTGTGTACACGTACACGTATGTCATGGAAAGTGGTACTTAAGGTATTTGAATTTTGTGGCAAAGAATGGAGTACAATGGTGACAATGATGATATAACAAAATTAAGATGTTACATGCATGTATGAACTATATAGCAAGTGCCCAAACTATATGGGGTAGTATATACATGTACATGCCCAACTTAATAAGCCAAATGTGGAAAGGTCCTCATGAAATAAATTTCACTGCATTTTGTCAAATTTGGTATTTTTCAATTATGTAGCTACTGCATGTGCATGTCTTTAATATACCGGTATTCACATCTGATTTAAAAAAAGAAGTTGTACAAGGTACATGCAATCGAGTTTCCGAACATTTATGTTAGTGGTAAGTGGATGTGCCTTATCACTTTCCTTTCCGTGCATACAGCTCCAAAAATGGCCAGTGACATTAATTGATTTAATCCTGGAAAATTAATATAAAATCAACCATGAAACACCTCAACTTGAATTTTGTGGGAATTGATAGAATAATCCAGTATCTTCATTTTATCTCCTGCGTGCCAAATCACGTGACCCTTCCTTCCGGTCCAAACCGGAAGTGCCTCATAATTTGATATATCTCATGAATGGTAAGTCTGATTGGGTTGAAACTTGGTACATGTAGGTAGGCCTGGGATGTGTTATAGATCATTGTGTGATTTTTTATCAATTTTTGAGGTTGTGAAGATAGTCTCTCGAACCCAAAGGCTAAATTCAAAATTCTTTTTGTTTTAGGTTTGTTAGGTAAAGCCAAGAAAATAAAAAATTCTGCTGCCGGTTACCCAACCGACCCTATTTTTAGGCCACAACCCTACAAATTTTATTGGCAATTCCAAAAAAAATTAAAATTAATGATTGAATAAATAAAAAAATCTTGTTGTCTTTTCTGTCTTCACAAACAACCCTTTTGCGTCAAAAATGCTTGTATTTTTTTTGTTTTTTTACTAAGATTCACTATTTTTTTCAAAAGAAACCTCCGTTGTTTTTCAAATTTGCTTCGCAATAACTACTTCGCAATTTGATGTCGCGGTGACACGTGCGTAATTGTTAGCTCAATGCGGCGACGACTGGTTCCCAACGTGCTGCGCGGGGCCCAATTTAGAAGACATGATGAAAAGGCGGTAACCAGTCTGTGCATAGCTACCATATGCGCTAGCGCTAGCATGGCTATGCATGACCCATGACTTCACATTAACCTTGCATATTTTGCAAGCTTATATCTACAGAACCACACGTTCGATCGGGTTGAAACTTGGTATGTACCGGTACCTAAACCAGGATATGTTATAGATGAAAATTGAAGTGACGTCACGATGTCGTCATCAAATGACATGTGACGTCATATTAAAAGTGCATATTCTGAAGGCTAATATCTACAGAACTATAGGTCTGATTGGGTTGAAACTTGGTATGTACCTAAACCAGGATGTTATACAGATGAAAATTGAAGTGACGTCACAATGACTTCATCACATGACATGTGACGCCACATTAAAAGTACATATTTTGAAGGCAAATATCTACAGAACAACAGGTCCGATTGGGTTGAAACTTGGTATGTACCTAGACCGGGATGTGTTTATAGATGAAAATTGAATTGACTTCACAAAACGTCATCACATGACATGTGACGGCATATTAAATGTGCATATTTTGAAGGCCAATATCTACAGAACCGTATTGGTCCCGATCACTCTACCGCACATGTCCTGTCAGTCTTACATGACATCAAAATATATATACAAATTACCGAAACAGTCGCATGTTTGTACACAAACATAAAGAAATAATTGCTTGTCCACTTGAAAGCAGAAAAGCATTTTTTTTTGTTCAGATTTTTGTTGGCTTTTCTGCAATTTGAAGACAAGCCTTTGTTTTTTTTCAGATCTTTTTTTGGGGGGTTTTTTTTTTCTTCATATTCTTGTTGGCAAAAATCCCATAGACTTTGTGCATGTTTCATTAACCTGGTCACTTTTCACAATAAACAATCTTGATGAAAGTTGGCACAAACGAAGACCACATAGTGAGTTAGTGTGCCGAAGAGTGACGTAATGATTATGTCACGTTGTCATCATGTGTCACGTGACGTCATCTTAAACTTGTGCAAACTTTAAGACCCTTTATCTAAAGAACAATTAGTCCGATTGGGTTGAAACTCGATATGTAGGTAGACCGGGACGTGTTATAGATAGAAATTGAGGTGACATCATAATGACATCATCTTGTGATTTTATATCGATTTTTGAAGTTTTGGACCTTTAAGCCATATCTCATGAACGCAATATGCTAAATTCTATGCTTTTTTGTATGAGGTTTGTTAAGCAATAGGCGTATGCACACAATTTTGAAAAATGTGTGACGTCATGAAAACACGTATAAGGGAATGTCCGATCGTCATGAAACTTGGTGGGTGGGTAGATAGTACTAGTGCACAAAATCTGAAATGACACCACGATGAAGTCATCATCAGATTTTTAAAATATTTACAAATTTATTCTGCTTACAAAATTTAACATTTTTATTCATCCCATTGGCTTCAAACTTGGTGCAGACTAAATCCACAATAGAATAATGAGGGGGGGGGGCCTCTTGCCATATTTTAAATTGGGAGTGCTGATAAAGTCCCACAATCGGGCACACTATATATTAACTAAAAGTGTGCAAATGCACCCTTCTCACGACTATTTATTTAGGGGGAGGCCGTTCACATGTACGTCACATTGTTACATTTGGCTAGTGCTATTTTTATTTTTTATGGAATTTCTTTTTTTGGGGGGGGGGGGGGGGCGCTAGACACATTTTTTTTTGGGGGGGGGGGCTAAAGCCTCCCCCAGTAGTAAAGAACGGGAGGGTACGGTGACAAAATCTCTACTCTCCTCTCTCCCAGTATCTCTCCTCTCTCAATATCTCTCCTCTCTCCACCAGACCAAAAAAAAACACTCTCCCACCAGACAAAACCCTCAGGAGAGGGGTACGGCGACAAAATGGAAAAATGTGTGGCAAGTCTGGACACGTCGCTCTGGTTTCTAAAAATAAATCTCACGGCGACAAAATGCCCAATATCTTTTTGTCTCCAAGTTGTTGGGGGTTCTAGACTTTATAGGGACTCGGCTGGCACCAGACTAAATCTCCAATATCTCTCTCTAAATATTTCAGTCTAGGCACCAGACCAGTCTCTTACTATCTCTTTATTAAAGGGATAGAGAGGTTTTTTATGATTTAAAACTTTATTTAAAAAAATCAATCATTTAGAATAAATGAATCTTTTTCAGAGTGAACACCCTGAGCTATCTGATAAAACAGATCAATGCGATCACCAGATTATCATCGAGAATGGATTCTCGATGCGGTAAAATAATCTCACGTTACTTTGATTTTTCAGCAGAAAATGCACAAGGAGAACGCATCAACTGGTCTTTTCTAAAGAAGAATCAAAAGAAAAATCTCAAGAAGCTGATTTGAGACATGTCTACAGAGCAAGACTCAGAAGACGTCCAAGAAACGATCAATAAATATAACGAGCTCGTTAATTACAAAACATTGAGGGGAAACGGATGCGTCAAAAGATCATTAATAGCAGCGTGTTATTACAACGTCTTTAGATTAGACAAAGAACGAGTCAGAGATTTATTTAAAGTGACACAAAATCAATTTGATAAAGCCTTAAAAAGATACGATGACCACTACAATAAAGGCGGGGCTGACGGTAACACCCGTATAGGTGATATAGAGGGTATTGATGTATAACTCGGTGGATCGCTTTCATAATGTTTATTTGTAAGTTTTTCGATAAGATATTTTTTTTCTTTTGTCAGCTGTTCGTCTACCCGTTTTTTTTAAACTTCTTTTTCAAAGTCTGAATCGTTTTTAATTTTTTGAAGCTTTGTACTGGTCTTTGTTCTAATTTTTTGCTTAAGCTCGTTAAATTTTGCAAGCTCTCTCGTAATCAATAAGAACTCTTCGTGCAATATATCTCCGTCGTTAATGGCTTGAGACACGTATTCTTCAATCGTGTTAAGTTTGGAGTCCGCTTATATTTTAATCTGGTCGTGCTTTTTCAGCTTGACGGATAATCACTTAGACGCGATTCTAAGCAGAATATCTACACCGAAAGCGCCTATAAACGTTCCTTCTAACACCAATCCAACGAGGGCTGATATAACACCCAAGAGAGCGGGAATACTGACAGCCCCCGCTATAGCCCCCAATCCTTCTAATCCTAGCTGTACGTAGTTAATCATGTCGATCATTCTCTTTATATTTTTATAAGTGCGCTCTCGGTGTCCTCTCTTTCAAGATTAGAGATCGAATCTCTTCAATCTTTTTTAGTCTGTACACTTTTGTTTCGTCGTTACTATTTAATCGGAGAACATCTCCAGAAATATCGGGGTATAACACCTTATTATCTATACTCATGTTTTTAATATAAAACGATTTTGAAATTAAAAGATCTCTTACTCTATCATTATACTCACCCCCTTGTTGTTGATGATCTGTCCTTTTTCACCTCTGATTGAAAATGTCAGTTTATCGATTATACCGTTTTTAAGTTTTTTGAAACCCTCGACTCTATCAGGCTCAGGTTTGCACGTACCCACGGGTACGATTTTTAAGAAATCATCAGGTCGGCCATCTAGGAAATTTGCACTCGTACTTAATTGCGGGCAGCAAATAAACAAAAAATTAAACGGATTAATGTGTAAGACCCCATATAGACCACTTTGGGTATCAGTCTTCCTTTGGGTAAATTAAGTAATCAAGAGATGACTAGGTGCGCAGGCTCAAACAAAAACGAGCGTATTAACACCAGGCACCGGATTAGATGCTCAGAGACAATTTAACGTCATCATAGAAAATAACAGCGTTGCTGTTGAAACCCCTCAGCCAGAGTCAAGTTATCATCCGGAAACCATTAACTCAACATGGTGACCTTGACCTTTGGCCTTTGACCCCAGAACCAGTCCCGACATGCCTGTACCAATGGGAATCCCCCTACTGAAGATAGACCCCAAAATTTCATGTCTAACTCAAGTTATCATTCGGAACCATTTACATTAAACTCACCACGGTGACCTTGACCTTTGACCTTTTGACCCCAAAACCAATTCCAACTTGCCTACTCCCAAGGGCAACCCTCTACCAAAGTTAGACACCAAAATCTCATTTCTAACTCAAGTTATCATCCGGAAACCATTTACCTTTAACTCACCACGGTGACCTTGACCTTTGACCTTTTGACCTCAAAACCAATCCCAACTTGCCTACTCCTAAGGGCAACCCCTTAATGAAGTTACAACCCCAAACAACATTTCTAACTCAAGTTATCATCCGGAAACTAAGCTACCCGGACGGACGGTCTAGCCAGACGGACGGACGGACGCCCTAGGCGATGACAATACCCCTCGAGCCTCTCGGCTGAGGAGTAAAAACATCATAAACGGGGAAGACAACATGGAAACGAGTATCGATCAATTTCAAGACTCGTTTCAGTATGCCAGAACGCCTTTAAATTTTGTCGTGAAACTGGGTTTGTATTTAATTCCATCTGATATGAACTTGAGGGTTGGAACGCACGATGGATGTAACAACAATCTTCAAATCGCTACCCAGATTATGAAAACTGGTTTGGTGCCAGATTTAAACTCACAACCTCAACCGGATGACTCTTTTGATGACACCGACGACGTCGCGGTACCAACACCCCCAGAGCCTATGACGAACGATATTGTATCACCAACACCAACACCAGCACCTACACCAACACCTGCAGTTTTAACCCAGGAGCCAACGAAACTACAAACTCACCAGGACGAAAAATTATTTTTGACGGTAGGAATGTTAGCTATCGTTGGCATGGGTATTTTGGCTTACGAGGCAACGCATTAAGTCACACTCTAATCGCACAAAAAAAAGCCTTACCAACTTTGTGGTGGTAAGGCTTTTTTTTTTAACTTTGATTACAACTATTACTACCATCGTTTTTGCAGGTAAGCCAAGGTCAAAAGTGATAAGCATGTGTAAGACTCAGATATCTATGGGATTATATGTTGCATGTAAATTTCAATACATGTATTAGGGTTTGCCCTTCACTGACGTATATAAACACACAGAGTTACAAAATGAGCAGGCCTACACAGTGTTTCACCTTATAACACACCGAGTGAACAGCATTTATAAGTCGATGAAGAGCAAAACCTAATATTGATTTACATCACCCTGACGCAAATTCCATCTTAATATGTTACGTGTCTAGGCACAGGGCACACTGAATATAATGCACATTTCCAATGTAACCAAAGGTTGCATGTATCACAACACACACTAAATTCAACATTCCCTTTGATTTCATCTTCTTCGAGACACACCTTGGAATATGTTGGGCAGTATGTGAACACCTTAAACCCTCTAGGTACTGTGAAACATAGGCTTTGAAAAAGAACATGAGGTTCTGCTCAACCTTCTTCCACCACTCTGGTGCTGCTTCTATGACCTCAACAAAGGTGGGCCCGTTTCCTGTCCACACACAGAAGTAACCAAACTTTGTATCAGTTACGGCTATCTGGGCTTGAATTTGGTAGAAGTATGTATGATTCCTCTTCAGCCTCATCTCCCCAGACTCTGCTTGTTCAAGGAAATCCGTTTTCTTGAAACTGTCCTGTATTGTCTGGTCTCTTACTGAGTAGGGACATTTGCATTCCAGAGGGGCACTGCCATGGCACTCACATCTGACAACTGCATCCAGTGTTGCGCCTATGTACGAGAGTGAACCTTTGACAAAAAGACCCGCTTGTTCTACAGACAGATTCACGTGGTTCACTGTCTCTTGCGATTTGAAGGCGTTGACAGCATCTTGCTCATGCTTGCATCCCCAAGCTTTAGCGGGTAGATGGGACAGAGATGGCCCCCCTTTCACCAGTCCTTCCACAAGTGGAGTTGTTCTAGCCCCTTTCCTCCGGCTCGGCTCTACCACCTTATTATTGACAGCCATACACTTGGACGCCGTTATCCTGCCCAGACGTTGCTCTTTCCACGCCTGGGATACATGCACTTGTACGCATGCGCATACCATCATTTCGCTTGTACTGTACCCCCCGCGGCGCGCTCCGAGCGAACCGAAAATCATCGCTCGATCATATGCGTGCACGTTTCAAGTGTCAGGTTGGCTCAGTGCGGAAAGGGCATATTTTTCATCATTTTAGCCAAAAAGCGACAAAATCCAGCGATGTTTGTTCTGCGCATATTTTGTGAGTATGTCATGAGGTGTAGTACGGAGTTTGGGGGCAAACTGTGCAGCGGTTCTGTGGGAAATTTCTGCATTTTGATGGACGTTTTTGTACTTAATTAGTGTTTTGTGCTGACAACAATTTTGTGGGGTTCTAAATCTACGTGGAGCCTCATAGTTCTAGGAGTAGTGCGGACATACTGCAGCCATCGCTATGTATGTTGCTGCTGATGTGCTAAAGGGGGTGAACTGTTCCGACTATTTAAGATAGATATTTAAGAGATAATTTCAGAAGACTTGCTTGAGCTTTTTTACTGAAAATCAGTGTTGCGAACACCTGGGCCAGCTGTGCGTGAACATTTCAAGCGTGCCGCGCGAACGAATTTGTCCCGCTAACAAGATGGTGCATAAAACCGTGAAAGTGCTTATGGAACAGCAATATATACTGGGTGATTGGCAGACTTTCGAAGTGGATTTAGCAGAATTTTACATGGTATTACGGTCATCCTACCTTGTAAGACTGTTAATCAGGTACCCACTGGTGGGACTTCTACCGTTTTGCGCATGCGGAACTCCGGGTACCAGAGTGTCATGCCTGTCTTTGATTTTCTGATCATTTTGAAAACATTCGTTGTGACAAAGTTGTGCTGTACTTTACATCACATTTCTTGGCAATGACAGATCCCAACACTCACGTAAATTCACAGGAAGCCCAACAAGTAAGTAATTTACCTATTGGCAAAATTATACGTGGTAATGTAGTGGATCTAAAGATATAATGATTTCGCTTGTATTTCATGTATTTATGCGAGGGAAGCGCGTGGCGTGTATACAACGCCACGTTCACGGGTCCAGCCTAGCCCTGGTGGACTCCCTTTCCTCCCTACGTTACGGAGGGAGTCCTGAGTAAACAGTGCTCGCAACCGAACGGAAACATTTCTGACCAATAATTTCAATATTTTTACCTTGTTGGAGAAGCTAATTTTTACGTCGTAGTATTCTATGTGTCCTTATCTGTTGGGCGGCTGGGTTCAGGAATTCCATATGCGATGCTGACCGACCTTAATCTGGAAAATAAACTCGAAAGCAACGTTAAACTTGTATGTGTTTGTAGACTCTTTTCATCAGTTTCTCACCGCCGAGTCTATTCTAGTCGTACATGATGTACGTCTGTGCAGCGTGTAGTCTGGTTCCCTAGACCGGACAATTATTCTCGACGCTCATATCACATCTGGTCCGGGGACCAGACTATGCAGCATGAATATGCAGTGCGCACGCGCGATTTGCTTAGTAACCACCCTCATACGCACGCGCACTTACTTGAAGGCGCGGTCGCTAATCCAATGACCGAGCGTGTTTTCGCGCCAGTTACCAGAAACACGTTTCGGCTTTGGTCATTGGTTGAGCGTTTTCGAGACATCGGTTGACCGGAGTGACGTCACGGTTCCAACCAAAACTAAACAAATGAGGGCGCTAGCGTGCGTACGCGCTTTCGTACGCACGTACATTGTACATGACGTACGACTCTGGGAATAAACTGATGAAAAGAGACTACAAACACGTACAAGTTTAACGCTGCTTTAGAGTTTATTTTCCTGATTAACGTCAGTCAGCATCGCATATGGAATTCCTGAACCCATCGCCCAACAGATAAGGCGAAGTAAAAAAAAAAACATGTTTAGCGTCCCCGCCCGCTTCCTTTTTAGAGGCCGCCTCCTTTTTTTTTTTTTTTTTTTTTTTTTTTTAAAGACAACAATTGATAAATTTTAACGATCTCTGACGAAAGAAATCATATTTTTAGACTTTTATACCGTGTATAAAGCTGTGGAAATAGTCAATGAGTCCAAGTGGCGGCCATTTTGAAAAAAGCTGGTAACCATCTTGAAAAATAGCCCGGCCGCGTTGTCTTGAAAAATGTGTCTGGCGGCCATTTTGAAAAAAAAAAAGAAAAAAAAAAAAGGGCCTCCTCCTTCCTTTTTGTGAAAGAGGCAGGACGCTAAACATGTTTTTTTTTTTATTTTGCCTAAGGACACATAGAGTATGCAGGCGTGAAATAAGCTTCTATAACGAGGTAAAACATAACAAAACTCTGGTAAAAATGTTGGGTGGTTTCATGTAGAGAATTCTTGCCCTGGACGTTAGTCGTATTTAGTCCGAGTAACTTGGACCCAACTTATCGCCTTTTTTAACATTTGGACATGGTCTGGCGATAGTGGGGTCCAAGCTAATACCACGACCTGGACAACATCATCCTGTCACTGTCCCGAAAACCAACATTTTCCAACAAAAAAAACATCAGATTTCACCTTCAAAACCAAATGACTAGATATGCCACCTGAGGTACAAGTAGACATGGATAATTAAGATGGTTGTACTGAAGTTTACTTACGATCCGGAAAAAAAGTGAAATTTTCCGTTCATTTCGCAGAGCTCCCCTCGCGATCTTGAACACGTTAAATTTCCGATCGTGTTTAATGTTTGAACGACGCGATTTCTTCTACATGCCCAGCGTACATTCGATGGTCTCCGTATCCCGAGTGCGATTCCGTTACCGAGCGCGTGCGATGCATCGATTATGATAATGAGTAGACTAGATCACGTTTGTAAACACATGTGCATTTCAAACGATAATAGGGGAGTCGGGAACTAGCGCAGCTTTTATGGCGGGTACCAGTTCAAGGTGGTTCCCGATTCCCTTTTACAGTTCGAAATGCAGGAAACAGGTCAACTCGTACGCGAACCAACTCGTACGCGAGACAACTTGTACGCGGATTGGTCAACTCGTACGCGAGACAACTCGTACGCCAGCCAACTCGTACGCAAGACAACTCGTACGCGGACCAACTCGTACGCGAACCAACTCGTACACCAGGCAACTCATACGCGGACCGAAATAAGCAAATTTAAATTGAACGATGTTTACGTTCGCCAAAAGTTTACCCCAAAACACACGCCAAAGTTATGGATTTATCACAGTACACAGTACGATTGTATGACTGAATAACTATGATTGTAGCCATATGTATTTTCAACAGTTTAAATTCCATAAATGCAACGATGTCAAGTTCAAAAGTTTCAATGATACAAAAAAACATGATCCATTTTAATTGCGACCGATGTGTAGTGCAATGCTGCGCAAGATGGTGTGAACGATGTCAATTAATATGTTTTAATGAAAATAAAAAATTGGTTAAACTTTTAAAGCGCAATATGTTTTAATGGAAACAAATAAAAATAATAAATAATTAATTACACTTTTAAAGCGCATTTCAAAATAGCATTTCAATGCGCTTAACAACGACAAAAATGTTATACTGCTGCAATACAGATATGAGATAATTTACCTTACAATTACAATGAAAATTTATACTAAACAGCATCACTGTAATTGAGTTGGTAGTGGGTCCGAGTTGGTCGTGGGTCCGAGTTGGTAGTGGGTCCGAGTTGGCATGGGTCCGAGTTGGTAGTGGGTCCGAGTTAGCATGGGTCCGAGTTGGCTTGGGTCCGAGTTGGTTTGGGTCCGAGTTGGATCGAAACCATTTGGAGGCCGTTTTGAAGGTGAAATCTGATGTTTTTTGTTGGAAAATGTTGGTTTTTGGGACAGTGACAGGATGATGTTGTCCAGGTCGCAGTATTAGCTTGGACCCCACTATCGCCAGACCATGTCCAAATGTTAAAAAAGGCGATAAGTTGGGTCCAAGTTAGGGGAAAAGTTCCATACTCGGATGTCAATTTATCTGCTGCCAAATATATTTATTGTCACCTCACCTTGTCATTTGAACCAAAACAAATCCAGGAAGCTGTGTAAAGGCGAAAAAAATGTACTCAAAATGTGTTTTTAGAGCACATTTTGGATGCATACGTCGTGCAGAACTAACTTGAAGCAGCCGGTCAAAACTGATTGTAGTGGCTGAAAAGACAGCGGTACGTTATACACGTGACATCAACAACCATGACGTCGCATGAGCCTGCCAATGATAGTTCAATACGTCTTATGAATATTTATTTTCTCATGAATATTTAGTTTATTTCAATGGATACTTCAAATACGTCCAAAGATTGATGATTGCAACAGCGATCGTGCGCGGCCTAGCGGTTAAGAGTCTCGTGTATCAAGCAAGCGTCAGAGGTTCGAATCCCGATGAAGTAACTGACTGATTAATAAATAGAAATTAAGGAAAGGAGAGGGTGAGAGTAGAGGACGGAAAGTGGAGGAATAACCATAAAAGATGTAACTTTTGGCGCTAGAAAATTAATTGAAAAAAGTTACGTCCGAGTATGGAATTTTTTCCCAAGTTAGTTACTCGGACTAAGTCGTCATGGTCGTATTGCAATTAAGACTTCGTCAAACCTGGGCTAGGGTCCAGCCCTATACAAACACGTGTGCAAAACGAAATCAGGTTAACGTCTCACTCTTTTCCAAAATCCCTGAAATGTCACACGATATGGTGAAATTTACGAGAATTTCACTTACCAACAACAACATCGGCCGTCTACTGACCAGGATGATCTTGGTACGAAAATTGTGCCGGCTTTTCGACTCAGGCGGGTTTTCGTCTATTTACATGATTTATATCGTTGTTGACTGTCGACTGAGGGCGCTACAAACACCTGGGGGAATATTTTATTTACACAATAATACAGGGTGACCATTTTTAATATGAGGCGCCATGTGTAAATAAATTATTTAACAAAATTATTTATATATGTAAATAAATTATTTAACAAAATTATTTATATATAATTCATTATTTATTATATAATTCAGTTTCCCGGACAGTTATATGTAAATAATTGTTTGGCAGTTTGCATTATATAAATACATTTATTTGCCACTGCATTATTTATATATAATTTTTTTTGCAACATAATTATTTACATATAATTTTGGGCAAACTAGAATTATTTATATATAATTTATTTTGCAACCTTATTATATTTATATAATTTTTGCACCCTTTTTTTTATTTATATATAATTTATTATATAATGCATTATTTATTAAATAATTCATTATTTATTATATAATGCATTATTTATTATATAATTCATTATTTATTATATAATTCATTATTTATTATATAATTCATTATTTATTATATAGTTTATTATTTATTAAATAATTCATTATTTATTATATAATTCATTTATTTATTGTATAATTCACTATTTATTATATAATTCATTATTTATTAAATAATTCATTATTTATTATATAATGCATTATTTAATATATAATTCATTATTTATTATATAATGCATTATTTATTATATAATGCATTATTTATTAAATAATTCATTATTTATTATATAATTCATTATTTATTATATAATTCATTATTTATTATATTATTCATTATTTATTATATAATTCATTATTTATTATATTATTGTGTGCCCGAAACGAACGAGGCTATGATTTATAATTCATAAATACCTCAGACAGTTTAGCCATTCCTATTGGTCGAGAGCCCGTCACGTGGCCGGTATTAAACGGACGATAAAGACATGGCTAGCTGGTCTTAAACACTTTTCCAGTGTCACAATAAAATGTGGACTCCTAAAAATCCAGTGCCTCTTATCGTTTCATTGGTTGAACGTTCACAATCCTCACGTAGGCATGCGCAACACTACCAGGGAGTTAGAATTTCATAGTTCTAAATTCAAAACGCAACGCGCCAGGTGCGTTCTGCGCGACATCGCATAGAACATGATACGCGCGCGTCAATCTCCATAAAAGGGTTGTTTTCATCTTACTCGCCAGCTGAACACTCCATTATTTTGCAGGAGGGATGATTCAAAAAGCATAAGGTGAATTTGTTGAACAAAATCGGGATGTTTTGAACGAATTATAAGATTTTTTTTTACCGAAAAGGTATTTATGAATGGGAATAAATATGTACTCCGTCGGTATTTATCACTCTGTTTAATACCACTTAGAGTCTGGGTGCTGATAATTACCCTCGCCTCCGGCTCGGGTAATTATCAGCACCCAGACTCTAAGTAGTATTAAACAGAGTGATAAAAACCTCCGGAGCACACATTTATTCCCTTAATAATGGTTTTCAGCAAGCCAGGGAACCAGACTACAGCAAAACCATTATATATAACCTCGTCCCCAGTGCTTGCTTTATTTCCAACCGCGTTTTGAGAGAGCAGGTAGTGGTGGGCGCGTACTGCTCGACACCCTGGGGACGAGGTTGGTTGGTTCCAAATAGTCGACTAGCGTAGTTACCATCGTCGACTAGACAAACTTCGGGCAAGCGTTAGTCGACCAATGATTAACTGTAGTCCTTGCGCGAACTTGCCCATGGTTGGTCGTGATAGCGCCCTCTTGCGGTGGCCGGTTATCGAGGTGGCCGGTTATCGGCGTTCGCTCTTACCCCCCCCCCCCCCCCCCCCCTCCCAGCAAACAGGACGCTGGGATACTCTGTTGAATTCACGCTCTGATTGGTTGGATTTTGCGCGACCAGTGACCTGTGCGTCATCGAGGTCATGACTCTGCAAGGTTTAAAACGGCCGTTAAGACTGATTCATTACTCTTTAATTCCAGTTTAGAGATGTTTTTTTTCTCATTAAAAAGCGTAATAATGTAGGAAATTCTGTAAAACTTATCTGTGTTGTAAATTTACAATTCCCGTCACTCGCTCAGGCTAAGTTTCGAATCATGAACGGTCGGATTGCATTACCCGACGCTCAAAATTTTGTCCACATGGTCCGCGCTGAAACAGAAAACATATCCGGTATGGAATGTGCACAATTCTATGGGAAGTTTTCGGATAGCATTTGCGCACATTGTCTAACTGCGGTCTTAAACAGCTGCAGCCAGATGCTTTATACCTAGGTCATAGGCCATTTCCTTCACAAAATTCTGTGAAGCTCATCAGAGTATCCCAGCGTCCTGTTTGCAGGGCGGGGGGTACAACAAGAACAACGTCTAGCCCCTAGACTATTCTGCGGGCTGAGTCAACGCACTTGTACAGTACGCGCAGATTCTGCCCCACTGCGCGTGCGCCTTGAGATTCGCCCCTTCGTGAAAACGTTTAGTGCACGCGCCTGAAATTCGCCCTTTCGTGATATACGCGCTATTGTATTACAATGTATTTAATGACTGTAAATTTATAAATTCCATAGAATGCAGAAATTCGCCCCTTCGTGAAAACGCAAAACGGCACTTTTGGCAAATTCGCCCATTCGTTAATTAAGATTTCAATTAATTTTTTAAAGTATAGCCTGACCAGGTTGTAGATATATTGATATATCTATTCATCTTCACAAAAAAAAATTGTTTAGAAAAACGGACGAGTTTCATGAAATTCGCCCCTTCGTGGAAACGGTGACGATTTTCAACGGGTTCACTGTGCACTTCGAAATAAAATCGGAAAATCACGCCGAAATAAATGTTTCTTCTAATTTTTGTACCAGGTGAATAAACTCGTGATTTATGAACGGGAGTGTTTAGAACTTCATGACATTTCACTTTCTGTGAAATTTAAGTTAAATTAGGCCCACTTTTGCCCTAGCTTGGCGCTATCAGGCGAAAAATCACAGTGCGCCACGTTAGTTTGGCCTGTTGCCATGTATTCAGATGAAGTTGAAGAAGGTGGTACGTCAACAATACTTACAGTGGCTGTCGTCTAGCTGTTGCATGAATCGCGTCTCTACCCTTTGTTGTACACTTTCAGTTCCTCGTCGCTGCTTGTTGTTACCGCCAGAAAAAGAGGGAGTACGGTGGCCCACAACTGTCACGGCAAAAGCAAAAGCGCCACGGCAAGCGCAAAAGCGCCGCGGCAAGCGTAACAGCGCCGCGGCAAGCGCAACAGCGCCACGGCAAGCGCAAAAGCGCCACGGCAAAAGAAAAAGCGCCACGGCAAAACAAAAAGCGCCGCGGCAAAAGAAAAAGCGCCACGGCAAAACAAAAAGCGCCACGGCAAAAGAAAAAGCGCCACGGCAAAACAAAAAGCGCCGCGGCAAGCGCAAAAGCGCCGCGGCAAGCGCAAAAGCGCCACGGCAAGCGCAAAAGCGCCACGGCGAAAGCAAAAGCGCCACGGCGAAGGCAAAAGTGCCACGGGTTTATTGGGAAGGGGCGTAATCATACATGCCGCTACTACATCAAAAAATAAAATGGGAAGGAGAATGGCCGCCACCAGGAATTCTTATTAAGCACAGAATTTAATTCTTTGAGAAGTGATTTTATGGCTGAGAAAATAGCAAGGCCAAGGAAAACCGGTCAGGAAATAAATCGTCGATATTAATTTGTTGTAGGATAATTATTATTCCAAGAGAGTTGCTGCCGTGAATCAGAGTTTATCAAGGAGTGGGACTCGCTATCGGCACCATCAGGGCCGTTCCTCATTTCTTTACATTTCGTTGGATGCAAACAATTACAAGGACGGGAGGCTCTGTGAGCTGATGCATTTTTGAAAACTTTTTTTTCCCCTTCCGACTAGCATGCAGAGAAGAGTTCCGTTAATTTGAGCCTTTTTTCACAGGTGTGTATACCAGTGTAGGCACGAAAGTGAGCTGCCCAGAGTGTATGAGTTATTTTTTTTTTCTTTTTCAGTATATCATACACATCTATAGGAAGTCGATTAAGGCTCTCCTGCAGGGCTGCGGCAGTGGGGTGGGGGGGGGGGGGTAAGGCTTGTCAACACGTAACTCGCCCGCGGGCCCATTAGGTTAGAAATTCCCAGAGAGCGGGAATTTCAAAACTCTTCGCTGAACGTTGCTTGCACTGACCGGTTTTCCTTGCTATTTTCTCAGCCATAAAATCACTTCTCAATTCATGGTGGCGGCCATACTCCTTTCCATTTAATTTTAGATGTAGTGGCGGCATGTATGATTACGCCCCTTCCCAATAAACACGACTGAGTTGAAGCCTAACTCACAAATCGAGAAATGGATCGTTCTATTAGACAGTTGCAACGCTTTCGACAGAGGAGGTTAGGTCGTGGATTTCATGTACGGAACGTAACACAGGCGAAGACTTTGGATATAGAATAAGAAAGAAAGAAATTAACTTAAAAAAGGGGGGGGGGGGGTAAGGGAGAGACACTAAACAAAGGAGAAGTGTTATCGTTGAGATGCACAGTTCTAAGCTCTTCTATGAAAATTTGGTGGCTCTGAAAAGAGCCGTTTGCTTTGTTTCGAGTGAATACGGAACTATTTGATGCCGGAAACAAGCCCTCTTTCTGCCCTGCAGGCTGATTCTGCGATGATGTGGAAGACTTTCCACAGGGCAACTCATCATCGCTATCGCTAAGCATCATGAGGTCTTGTTCGGCTTGTTGGTTTCTTGAGCCGGGGGTGGGTGGGCCAATGAGTTCTAGGTTCTGAGTTAATTTCTTTCTTTCTTATTCTATATCCAAACTCTGGGCAGCTCAATTGTGTGCCTACACTGGTATACACACCGGTGAACTCATGGGCGTCGCCAGAATTTTTTCTAAAGGGGGCAAAACATATTTTTCCCAAAAAAATCTTGTATTTCTGAACAAATTCTCGATTTCTCAGTTTTAGACGGGGGCAGGGACATTTTGCCCCCCCCCAACTCATTCAATTTACACCACTATGACTTCGCGCCTCTTTTTCTTTTCTTTTTTTCTCTCAGTTTTTTCCCCTTCCTTTTTTGTGTGCTATTCCAGGGGGGGGGGGGGGAGCGCCCCCTTGCCCCCCTCGCGACGCCCATGGGTGAACTAAGTCTCAAATTAACGGAACTCTTCTCTGCATGCTAGTCGGAAGGAAAAAACTCTTCAAAAAAATGCATCAGCTCACAGAGCCTCCCGTCCTCGTAATTGTTTGCATCCCAAGAAATGTAAAGAAATGAGGAACGGCCCTGATGGTGCTGATAGCGAGTCCCACTCCTTGATAAACTCTGATTCACGGCAGCAACTCTCTTGGAATAATAATTATCCTACAACAAATTAATATCGACGATTTATTTCCTGACCGGTTTTCCTTGGCCTTGCTATTTTCTCAGCCATAAAATCACTTCTCAAAAAATTAAATTCTGTGCTTAATAAGAATTCCTGGTGGCGGCCATTCTCCTTCCCATTTTATTTTTTGATGTAGTAGCGGCATGTATGATTACGCCCCTTCCCAATAAACCCGTGGCACTTTTGCCTTCGCCGCGGCGCTTTTGCTTTCGCCGTGGCGCTTTTGCGCTTGCCGTGGCGCTTTTGCGCTTGCCGTGGCGCTTTTGCGCTTGCCGTGGCGCTTTTGCGCTTGCCGCGGCGCTTTTTGTTTTGCCGTGGCGCTTTTTCTTTTGCCGTGGCGCTTTTTGTTTTGCCGTGGCGCTTTTTCTTTTGCCGCGGCGCTTTTTGTTTTGCCGTGGCGCTTTTTCTTTTGCCGTGGCGCTTTTGCGCTTGCCGTGGCGCTGTTGCGCTTGCCGCGGCGCTGTTGCGCTTGCCGCGGCGCTTTTGCGCTTGCCGTGGCGCTTTTGCTTTTGCCGTGACAGTTGTGGGCCACCGTAAGGGGAGTGCTAACTTTCACAGAAAATTTGTTAAAAAACCGAGTTTGACAGAAAATTGGACAGAATGAATTTTTTTGGCAGATTTCTGGCAGATTTCTGCAAAAAGGGTTATTTGACAGAAAAACAGCAAATTTGAACCAAAAAGTGTACATTTAAAAAAACAACTTCCATCCTTTCAAACAAACCCTTGCATAATGGGGCAGGTTGGCTAGTCAAGGTGCCGAGGTTTACTGGGAAACGGACTTCGTCGTGGCCGGATCCGTGTTAAATTGCCCGAAATTTGCCAATATTATAACATCTTTATGTGACTATAGATTGTTTATAATGTAATTTGAACCTTAATTAAGGCAATACTACCAATCTGCATGTGAGTATAGTGTATTTCGAATAATTCTGGGGAATTTGGCAGATTTTTGATAAATCTGACAGATTTTTGATGTGTATTTAGCAGAATTCGGCTCTGACGTTACGGTCACCCTGCTGATATCTTGCGTTTACTTCTGTTGCACGTGGAGTAATAGTTCGCTGCAGTATGATCCAGTGGCGGTCGTAATTGTTCGACTCAGACTAGACGGTATTAACCACACACGTTAGTGGAGCTGTTTGCATGAAAGTTGAAAGGTGCTTTTCCTCGACTTTTACAAGTAAGATCTCGTAAAAGAGAACTTGTTTGTTGACGAGTCCGACACTGCCAATTTAAATTTCGTTTGTGTCAAAAATAACAGGAGATGGTGTCCGGAAATTGGGCACGAAGTTTGTGGAAGGCCTACGGGATGCTATGTGTCTGCGGCCAGGCCCAGACTTCGGTCACCGATTTCTGTTCGGTCTATTTTCTTGAGTATTTTCCTCACATAGGCCAGTTACACTGTGTTTTGTAATTCTTTTCATTTTGTGGTTTATCGATAGTGGGCTTCAAATAAACACGCTTCCTTCTTCTGCACTTTTTTTTTTTTAGATCGATGTGTTGAAGCGCTGTAGGACTACAGTCATGACAGTTCGGGCCTCACGGTCAACCACATGCCGTCACTGCTGCGTCAACCACGGAGGAAGGAACACTTTCTCCACGGGTCAACAATGATCTGACGCAACGGCAGAAGGCAGAAATCCGTTCGTTTCGGCATTGTCGCCATATTTATTTTGTGCCGTGACTTTGCCGTCATTGTCTTCATATTAAACCCAATTATTTTTCTTACCAAAATAAATCTGCCCTCTTTATCCACAAAATATTTTCTGCCAACTTCCAACATATTATGTCTTCGGTTATAGCCCAATCATGGAGGAATAAGAACACATTGGCCCAATGTAAGTAGCTGAGCAGTTGAAGTGTTATTGAAATTATTATCCCAAACTATACACAATCGACCTGGGCCTGTTTTATGACTTTTTGTTCCAGTTTTGTAGTCTTTTGGCGGCCTTATAGCAAACTACAGTCTTTCAACTAAAGTTTTCCACATATGACGATTCCTAGCAAAATATTTAAAAATTGCATGTGACAGGAAATATATACATGGAGCTTCAGGGTCAATTATTGCTCTAGTTCCAGTTCAGGTGGGTTTTGTTGGGGGCAGCTCTATTTTCTCACAAACCTCCTAAGAGTCTTTTCGTGTCTGGGACTGTTTTTTTTTTGGGGGGGGGGGATTTAATTTTGTACTGCAATTACTCTGCCAACATAAATTTTCCCAGGGATCTTGACACTTCCCAACAATACTTTCATTTTGACTGTTACAGGGAAATCTACCAAATTTGTTTTAGCCTAATGTGCGGGTTTAGAGTTCTTATTCTGTATCTCTTGCACTTGCATTTCCATAGGATTACCGTATTCTCAACCAATTTACCCCTTACTCTTCCCAAAACCCCAACATAGGACCTACCCGATCATGATCGAGTAAATTATCTTGTCAGGGAATAAACTGCTTTGTAATGTAACGTGTCAAAAAAAGTTTAGGCTTTAGTTGCACAACACGTTGAGTGACTATAGCAAATGTGTTTTTTACCTACCAGGAACGTGGCGGCGCCCTTCCTCATTAGCAGCTACTTCCCGTTTTACTTTTGTTTGTAGCTGGGCTGGAAGGAAGGAACAACAGACAGATTTGGAGGAAAATAAAAACACGAAAACCAATCTTCCCCTTTTGTAACAAACAAAACAAAAACGAATGATAAAACAACCCCAACAAACCAAGTGCTTAAATCGTGATTTAAATCAGTGATTGTTTAAATCAATGTGATTTTAATTTAAAAAATCCCCCGCCCAACACCTATATCTGATTACAATGAATGTCTCCGTTTTCACTTCTGAGATGTCATGAACTTGGAAGGGGCATAACTTTGCCGATGAAGTATTCAATTACAAAACTATTTGTGACTAGCCACCCAAAAAGCCTGTTATTCACAAATATTAGTCGACCCTCCCCAATTACACAAATCCCAGGTGCGCAAATTAATTGTTGTTTTTTTTGATATAAGGGGTAGGCCTTACAATTTTGGGAAAATCTTAAAATGGCCATGTTTGGAACAAGGGTAAACCGTGCATTAAAAAACAAGAAGAAGAAATGGCCCTGGCCATAACTGATGCACAGAGACATCATTAGAGGATCAATGCGGTGAAACTGAAAGCCACCGTTACTAACACGTTACGGTAAGGGTCCCCCAATATTTTGTGAAGACTGCCCTGTTCCATTGAAAAGCCCATTTTGCACCTGCTTCCCCCCGCCCTAGTGCCATTCTTTTGTTAACAGTGCTTTTTTTCTGAAAGAGTACCCTTTTTTAAAAACAAAATAGTGCCCTTTTTGTGCCAGCATCCTTTACGAGTGCCTTTTTTACTTTATTAAATGCCGCCCCGAAAAGTGCAAATTAGCGCCCTCATCGAGAGATGGTACCAGCCCCCCCCCCCCCCCCCCTTGATTTTACGGAGGCCAAGGTGTCTGGAGAAAAAAAACAACGTGTCAATATTTCAGCACGGATGTGCAAGTATCTTTTCAAAAAAAATCTCCCCCAATAAAAAGACCTTGCTACGCCCCTGAATTATATTATTCAATTTTCACACGCTTTTAATAAAATAACTCAGTTTTAAAGTTTGAGCAATGAGCACCTCTTTAATCACCGGGTCCAGAATATTCGTCATTACAGATTGTTCTTGTCTAACCTCCCGATTGGAAGCATTCAGTAATTTGTCTATGATCAATTCGACGAAATTGATTTCTGAATAACAAGGTTTGGTATAGGCGAGGCAAAATTCAATACTCCGGGACGAAAACGTGTGCTCACTGTTTGAATTTGCTTGAAATGAATTTGCTGACGGACGAAATTAAACAGTGGAAGTGCACTTAATCGATGTTGCTGGACGAATGTAGGTTTCCAGGCTATTTTTAATTTTTTTTAAATTCAAATTCAACAACTTAATATTCAATTTTGTCCCCCAAAAAATTCACACGTTTTTATACCATGGAGGTATATATGCTTTTACGGAGACCAATTTGGTCATTTATACCATTCAATTTTAAAGCGAATTCAAGCAATGAGCACGTTTTCGTCCCGGAATCCGGAGTATTCAATTTCGTCGACGCGTCCGAGTCTACGCCAAACTCGAATTCCTTTAATTGATTTATATGAGGCGAATTCGATGAATTCGGCTACATCTTAATTTTTAGACGAATTGATCTGAAAAGACGATTATTCTCGACCCAGGGGCTATAAAGGCGGGTAGACTGGAATGCAAAGTGGCTGTTTCGGCCACGCATAGGCCCAATAATGAATGATTGTCTACGTTGGGCGAGATCTCCACTTGCGGATGTTTAAAGCAGTCGTGTCTTGTTTTGTTTCTGTTAAGAAGCAAAATGTGTGTTGTTGGCTTAGCACAATACACGGTATGTCAACTGCGTGAATACACACGTGATACAGGTGATACTATGAATAATAGGCTAAGCTGGTGCATAGGGCCTACTTTCTTTCCCAGCTCGTATACAATTGAAAAGACGATTATTCTCGACCCAGGGGCTATAAAGGCGGGTAGACTGGAATGCAAAGTGGCTGTTTCGGCCACGCATAGGCCCAATAATGAATGATTGTCTACGTTGGGCGAGATCTCCACTTGCGGATGTTTAAAGCAGTCGTGTCTTGTTTTGTTTCTGTTAAGAAGCAAAATGTGTGTTGTTGGCTTAGCACAATACACGGTATGTCAACTGCGTGAATACACACGTGATACAGGTGATACTATGAATAATAGGCTAAGCTGGTGCATAGGGCCTACTTTCTTTCCCAGCTCGTATACAATTCGATGCGGGATATTCCTGCCGATACCTACCCCGAGTTTAGTTTACCGCCATTTGTTTTCCGTGTTTGCATGCAGTGTTTTTTTTTTATCTTCATTTGGATGTAAATATCACTTTTCTCTTTCATTATAACCTGTTCAATGTTGGATCTTTATATTGGTGAGTTTTTGGCGTAATGTTTTTCTTGATTTGTATTTGTTGTTTGACAAACAGCCTGTATGAGGCGAACGTTACTCGAAAACGCGGCAAACGCCATCTTGGATTTGAATATGAAATCGATCATCAACACATGTGTTTATCCCTTGGACCTCTTGGAAGGATTTCACGGTCATCGGAGCCCTCATAGTGCCTGGTGTATGAAGGATAGAACATCTTACATCACCGACGCGCATTGCGCATAATTGTCTAAAATAAAAAAACCCTGTCCCAAAAAATCAAACCTTATGTAAGTATTAAAATTAAGTGTGATGGGAGTCAGAAAATCACTTGGTGAAGAATGTAGGCCTTTGTGTACTGCGGTATCCCGACGCCACTTCTTTGGTTGTGTACAACGTCTGTGGAGAGTTGCCTGCAGTTTCAGAGAACATTTTCCAACAAAATCGGATTTTTTTTTCAGTCTGAGATTCATGCATTTTCAACACATTTTTCTGCAACGACTGACCTTATTGTATAGCCCCATAAATGTGGCCAATTTACTGGACAACCTCCGTAAATAAAGGCCACACTTCCACAATGTACAAAAACATGTCGAACTTTGTCAAATTTTGATTTTCACATTTAGGATTAGTTTGTAGGTTTTTGGGCTTTAGAAGCATACTCGCCCTCTTTAAAGGCTAATCAGAAAGTGCTGCCTTTTTCAAATGTTTATTTTCGTGAAATTTCCAGATTCCTTTGCACACGTTTGCGTGTCACAATTTCAACATGAAATTTCACGAAAATTAGACATCTGAAAAAGGCAGCACTTTCTGGTTAGCATATAAAGAGGGTGAGTATGCTTCTAAAGCAAAAATAAACTACAAACTATGTCTAAATGCGAAAATCTAAATTTGACAAAGTTCGACATGTTTTTGTACATGGTGGAAGTGTGGCCTTTATTTACGGAGGTAGTCCTGTAAACTGGCCACATTTATGGGGCTGAGATTATATATTTTACGATTGAAACAAAGGATGCAACATTCTTTCCTTTGGGAATGAATATCCTGATGCCACTTCTTTGGTTGAAACGAAATATGTGGACAGTTGACTGCATTTTCAAAGTAACTTCTTATATAATTGGCAATGTTTCTCAGTCTCAGATTCATGTCTTTTCAACATTTTTGCAATGACTGACCTTCATATTGAGATAATATAGGCCTATGATGAAAGAAAAAGTGGCGTGAGAATGCAACATTCTTTCCCTATTTGCGTCCAATGTCCCATTCAAAAGTGAATACAAATTAGAAGCACCATTCCAAAAAAAGCAGCGGCAATATTCTTTAACCCAAAACTCCCGAAGGATTTTTGATGCCTAAAGTGCCTCCATGTAAAAATTACAAATAGCCTACCAGCCTCAATCCTCCAAAGTCATTTGTTAATTCTTGAATGTGGTCCTTGGAGTGGTGACCACTATACTTCAATCCTGCAAGTTCTTCTAATTCGGTCGAAATGTATGTACGGCTGAGCATAAACAATACAAGGTCCAGCCCAAGACGTCCATGACAAAGTGTATCCTTCAAAATAAGCAACACATGTTTGTCTTGCATCAATCCTGCAAAATCCTCAATTATGCAAAGAGGAGTTTTGTGGATTAAGGAATGTAGGGTTAAAAATATGAACTGATGACAAGAAAAGGACTTTTACCCGTAGCGGACCGTGGCTTTTGCCTTGACATGCTTTCGTGTTGGGGGGGGGGGGATCAATGACGCGTCATATCCATACTGAACTTAAGAAAAAACCTAAAACCACCATTTTTGTGCTGTCCAAATAATTGTACCAATTTCAAATGTGTGTTTTCACAGATAGCCAACCTGTAATCGGTTTGATCTCCGATCACCTTTCTATGTTTGGTCGGATGCTTTTCCCTTGTTTCAGGGTGTTTTTTTTTTTTGGTTTCTGGTTACTTTTTCAAAGAATGAAGAGATACGATGGAAAAACATTCTTGAGAGAAAGTGTTCCTGAAATATCATTTTAAAAAGAAAACATGCGTAAATTTTGTTTTTGTTTCTATTTCGTTTAATTTCTTTTTTGTTAATTTTTTTTACGAAAATGGGAAGATACAAGATAATTTCATTTAGGGCCTATCCCCAATATTGTAGCGGGGAGGGGATGGAACTGCAAAGTTACTCTGTTTGATTTTTTTTTTACATTTACGCGCATAATTATATTTGCATCCACCAAACTTGGGTCGGTATACTTTTGATCGCTGATTATTACCATAATTCAACGTTTACCGCGTTTTCTCGAAAAATAAAAACCAGAAGATACGTACATTTTCCATTGCATGTACTTTGGGCTATTTGCTGCATGGATTAGGTTCAAGCTGGTCCGACAAAAGAAAAGAATGCTGCAACCTGACAAGGGCGGATCGGGGGGGGGGGGGGGGGCAAAGGGGGCCATGCCCCCCCCCCCCAAAAAAAAACGAAACCAATTTTTTTTTGTTTTATGTGACATCGCAAAAAAGGCAGGCAATGAGGACACCACCATCTTTTCCTCAAAAAAACATTGGTTAAAGTGGTCAGAAATTGCCTCAGATCGCACCACAGAGCATCTAGAATCCAAAATTTTTCGGGGCCCTTAAGCGGGCCCCGATCCCCACGCCGTAATTTTTTTGACCCACTGTTTTGGAGGACCAAAAATGTTTTGGGCCCCCCCCCAAAAAAAAATTGTGTTCTGGATCTGCCCTTGCAACCTGACGCTGTTTTTTCATATATCGTCTCAATGAAGGTCAGTCATTGCAAAAATGATGATAAGACATGAATCTGGGACTGAAAAACATTTCCAATTTCGTTATGAAATACTTAGAAAATTGTTTTGAGCGTCAGGTTGCAACATTCTTTACCCGACAAAGTTGGGTCATATTTAAATTTTTAGGGATGGCTGGTCCGGTCTTTCGTACCCAGGAAAGAATGTTAATTGCGTCCTGACGCCGCTTATCCTGACGCCACTTTTTCATCATATATCATCTCAATAAAGGTCAGTTATTGCAACAAAAGACACGAATTTGGGACAGAGAAACAGTTCGAATTTAATGCACTCAACATATTCCACATAGAATTTGTACATAACCATAGGAGTAACGTCAGGATACTACATTAGATTGTTTCCAGTGCCCATGTTAACGGTGTCAACTGAAGTAAGCGTCGACGCAGCAATAAATAACAATAATTTTGACATGGAATTGCTGTTTCATGCCAAAGAGAACTTTTTAAAATTCTGGTCTTCTGGTTTGAAACCCCTTGTTACATCAATGTATCATGATGCAAGCCGGTAATTGGACCATAAATTGCCTACGCAAGCCAAATCACGATTTGCATGCCCTCAAATTCTCTAGTTTAAAAAAAATTTGTAGGCCATGATCTTGAGAATTTGTAAATAAGAATGGCGGAAGCCGTGCACACGACTGAGAGCTTGTCTTTCTATGAAATGTCGACGAAATTGGACCTTGAAAGTGCTCTATTTTGCAATGGAGCGTAGGCATCGTTTTTCAAAATGGCGATGGGCTGCAGAACTTTTTTTTAGGGGTGATCCGGGAAGTGATAAAGGCGTTCTCCTGTCAATGTGATGGGCTCTGTTGTTTGATGTAATGTGGGCCCTTGTCTCTGTGTTGAAGTCAAAGAATTGATTTCCGAAGCCCGCGATCTAGCCACTTGCAACACTTGCGCAAAATGTCTGAAATTATGCAACTGAAAGTTCTTATATTTTGGGAGCTTTATTGTATGACAACAAGTCCAAATTGAGTGCGCGCCGCATGAAAAGAGCAACGAAATAGCATCGCGTCTGGCTGGAAACGAACTCTTTCTTTGTATGTGTATGTGTTATTCATGTGGAATGTTGAAAGATGTACATTTGTGACTGGTTATTAACATTGTTCTCTTTTTTTTCCAGTATCTTTTTTCTCTTTTTGTCCGTGTGTCCTGTGCAGGTCCATGATGACCAAGTTGAAGGTCTCTGGTGAAGAAGAAGACGCCGGACACTGAGCTTTCGTCGATTTCAAAGTTAAGTACTTGTAAATGTTACCCCCTCTTGAACTCAGGTCTGAGAAGTTGGATCACTGTCCTCTTTTCAGATCTGGGGGCAGGACAACCGTGTTGTTTTGTTTGATGTAATGTGGGCCCTTGTCTCTGTGTTGAAGTCAAAGAATTGATTTCCGAAGCCCGCGATCTAGCCACTTGCAACACTTGCGCAAAATGTCTGAAATTATGCAACTGAAAGTTCTTATATTTTGGGAGCTTTATTGTATGACAACAAGTCCAAATTGAGTGCGCGCCGCATGAAAAGAGCAACGAAATAGCATCGCGTCTGGCTGGAAACGAACTCTTTCTTTGTATGTGTATGTGTTATTCATGTGGAATGTTGAAAGATGTACATTTGTGACTGGTTATTAACATTGTTCTCTTTTTTTTCCAGTGTCTTTTTTCTCTTTTTGTCCGTGTGTCCTGTGCAGGTCCATGATGACCAAGTTGAAGGTCTCTGGTGAAGAAGAAGACGCCGGACACTGAGCTTTCGTCGATTTCAAAGTTAAGTACTTGTAAATGTTACCCCCTCTTGAACTCAGGTCTGAGAAGTTGGATCACTGTCCTCTTTTCAGATCTGGGGGCAGGACAACCGTGTTGTTTTGTTTGATGTAATGTGGGCCCTTGTCTCTGTGTTGAAGTCAAAGAATTGATTTCCGAAGCCCGCGATCTAGCCACTTGCAACACTTGCGCAAAATGTCTGAAATTATGCAACTGAAAGTTCTTATATTTTGGGAGCTTTATTGTATGACAACAAGTCCAAATTGAGTGCGCGCCGCATGAAAAGAGCAACGAAATAGCATCGCGTCTGGCTGGAAACGAACTCTTTCTTTGTATGTGTATGTGTTATTCATGTGGAATGTTGAAAGATGTACATTTGTGACTGGTTATTAACATTGTTCTCTTTTTTTTCCAGTATCTTTTTTGTCTTTTTGTCCGTGTGTCCTGTGCAGGTCCATGATGACCAAGTTGAAGGTCTCTGGTGAAGAAGAAGACGCCGGACACTGAGCTTTCGTCGATTTCAAAGTTAAGTACTTGTAAATGTTACCCCCTCTTGAACTCAGGTCTGAGAAGTTGGATCACTGTCCTCTTTTCAGATCTGGGGGCAGGACAACCGTGTTGTTTTGTTTGATGTAATGTGGGCCCTTGTCTCTGTGTTGAAGTCAAAGAATTGATTTCCGAAGCCCGCGATCTAGCCACTTGCAACACTTGCGCAAAATGTCTGAAATTATGCAACTGAAAGTTCTTATATTTTGGGAGCTTTATTGTATGACAACAAGTCCAAATTGAGTGCGCGCCGCATGAAAAGAGCAACAAAATAGCATCGCGTCTGGCTGGAAACGAACTCTTTCTTTGTATGTGTATGTGTTATTCATGTGGAATGTTGAAAGATGTACATTTGTGACTGGTTATTAACATTGTTCTCTTTTTTTTCCAGTATCTTTTTTCTCTTTTTGTCCGTGTGTCCTGTGCAGGTCCATGATGACCAAGTTGAAGGTCTCTGGTGAAGAAGAAGACGCCGGACACTGAGCTTTCGTCGATTTCAAAGTTAAGTACTTGTAAATGTTACCCCCTCTTGAACTCAGGTCTGAGAAGTTGGATCACTGTCCTCTTTTCAGATCTGGGGGCAGGACAACCGTGTTGTTTTGTTTGATGTAATGTGGGCCCTTGTCTCTGTGTTGAAGTCAAAGAATTGATTTCCGAAGCCCGCGATCTAGCCACTTGCAACACTTGCGCAAAATGTCTGAAATTATGCAACTGAAAGTTCTTATATTTTGGGAGCTTTATTGTATGACAACAAGTCCAAATTGAGTGCGCGCCGCATGAAAAGAGCAACGAAATAGCATCGCGTCTGGCTGGAAACGAACTCTTTCTTTGTATGTGTATGTGTTATTCATGTGGAATGTTGAAAGATGTACATTTGTGACTGGTTATTAACATTGTTCTCTTTTTTTTCCAGTATCTTTTTTGTCTTTTTGTCCGTGTGTCCTGTGCAGGTCCATGATGACCAAGTTGAAGGTCTCTGGTGAAGAAGAAGACGCCGGACACTGAGCTTTCGTCGATTTCAAAGTTAAGTACTTGTAAATGTTACCCCCTCTTGAACTCAGGTCTGAGAAGTTGGATCACTGTCCTCTTTTCAGATCTGGGGGCAGGACAACCGTGTTGTTTTGTTTGATGTAATGTGGGCCCTTGTCTCTGTGTTGAAGTCAAAGAATTGATTTCCGAAGCCCGCGATCTAGCCACTTGCAACACTTGCGCAAAATGTCTGAAATTATGCAACTGAAAGTTCTTATATTTTGGGAGCTTTATTGTATGACAACAAGTCCAAATTGAGTGCGCGCCGCATGAAAAGAGCAACGAAATAGCATCGCGTCTGGCTGGAAACGAACTCTTTCTTTGTATGTGTATGTGTTATTCATGTGGAATGTTGAAAGATGTACATTTGTGACTGGTTATTAACATTGTTCTCTTTTTTTTCCAGTATCTTTTTTCTCTTTTTGTCCGTGTGTCCTGTGCAGGTCCATGATGACCAAGTTGAAGGTCTCTGGTGAAGAAGAAGACGCCGGACACTGAGCTTTCGTCGATTTCAAAGTTAAGTACTTGTAAATGTTACCCCCTCTTGAACTCAGGTCTGAGAAGTTGGATCACTGTCCTCTTTTCAGATCTGGGGGCAGGACAACCGTGTTGTTTTGTTTGATGTAATGTGGGCCCTTGTCTCTGTGTTGAAGTCAAAGAATTGATTTCCGAAGCCCGCGATCTAGCCACTTGCAACACTTGCGCAAAATGTCTGAAATTATGCAACTGAAAGTTCTTATATTTTGGGAGCTTTATTGTATGACAACAAGTCCAAATTGAGTGCGCGCCGCATGAAAAGAGCAACGAAATAGCATCGCGTCTGGCTGGAAACGAACTCTTTCTTTGTATGTGTATGTGTTATTCATGTGGAATGTTGAAAGATGTACATTTGTGACTGGTTATTAACATTGTTCTTTTTTTTCCAGTATCTTTTTTCTCTTTTTGTCCGTGTGTCCTGTGCAGGTCCATGATGACCAAGTTGAAGGTCTCTGGTGAAGAAGAAGACGCCGGACACTGAGCTTTCGTCGATTTCAAAGTTAAGTACTTGTAAATGTTACCCCCTCTTGAACTCAGGTCTGAGAAGTTGGATCACTGTCCTCTTTTCAGATCTGGGGGCAGGACAACCGTGTTGTTTTGTTTGATGTAATGTGGGCCCTTGTCTCTGTGTTGAAGTCAAAGAATTGATTTCCGAAGCCCGCGATCTAGCCACTTGCAACACTTGCGCAAAATGTCTGAAATTATGCAACTGAAAGTTCTTATATTTTGGGAGCTTTATTGTATGACAACAAGTCCAAATTGAGTGCGCGCCGCATGAAAAGAGCAACGAAATAGCATCGCGTCTGGCTGGAAACGAACTCTTTCTTTGTATGTGTATGTGTTATTCATGTGGAATGTTGAAAGATGTACATTTGTGACTGGTTATTAACATTGTTCTCTTTTTTTCCAGTATCTTTTTGTCTTTTTGTCCGTGTGTCCTGTGCAGGTCCATGATGACCAAGTTGAAGGTCTCTGGTGAAGAAGAAGACGCCGGACACTGAGCTTTCGTCGATTTCAAAGTTAAGTACTTGTAAATGTTACCCCCTCTTGAACTCAGGTCTGAGAAGTTGGATCACTGTCCTCTTTTCAGATCTGGGGGCAGGACAACCGTGTTGTTTTGTTTGATGTAATGTGGGCCCTTGTCTCTGTGTTGAAGTCAAAGAATTGATTTCCGAAGCCCGCGATCTAGCCACTTGCAACACTTGCGCAAAATGTCTGAAATTATGCAACTGAAAGTTCTTATATTTTGGGAGCTTTATTGTATGACAACAAGTCCAAATTGAGTGCGCGCCGCATGAAAAGAGCAACGAAATAGCATCGCGTCTGGCTGGAAACGAACTCTTTCTTTGTATGTGTATGTGTTATTCATGTGGAATGTTGAAAGATGTACATTTGTGACTGGTTATTAACATTGTTCTCTTTTTTTCCAGTATCTTTTTCTCTTTTTGTCCGTGTGTCCTGTGCAGGTCCATGATGACCAAGTTGAAGGTCTCTGGTGAAGAAGAAGACGCCGGACACTGAGCTTTCGTCGATTTCAAAGTTAAGTACTTGTAAATGTTACCCCCTCTTGAACTCAGGTCTGAGAAGTTGGATCACTGTCCTCTTTTCAGATCTGGGGGCAGGACAACCGTGTTGTTTTGTTTGATGTAATGTGGGCCCTTGTCTCTGTGTTGAAGTCAAAGAATTGATTTCCGAAGCCCGCGATCTAGCCACTTGCAACACTTGCGCAAAATGTCTGAAATTATGCAACTGAAAGTTCTTATATTTTGGGAGCTTTATTGTATGACAACAAGTCCAAATTGAGTGCGCGCCGCATGAAAAGAGCAACGAAATAGCATCGCGTCTGGCTGGAAACGAACTCTTTCTTTGTATGTGTATGTGTTATTCATGTGGAATGTTGAAAGATGTACATTTGTGACTGGTTATTAACATTGTTCTCTTTTTTTCCAGTATCTTTTTTGTCTTTTTGTCCGTGTGTCCTGTGCAGGTCCATGATGACCAAGTTGAAGGTCTCTGGTGAAGAAGAAGACGCCGGACACTGAGCTTTCGTCGATTTCAAAGTTAAGTACTTGTAAATGTTACCCCCTCTTGAACTCAGGTCTGAGAAGTTGGATCACTGTCCTCTTTTCAGATCTGGGGGCAGGACAACCGTGTTGTTTTGTTTGATGTAATGTGGGCCCTTGTCTCTGTGTTGAAGTCAAAGAATTGATTTCCGAAGCCCGCGATCTAGCCACTTGCAACACTTGCGCAAAATGTCTGAAATTATGCAACTGAAAGTTCTTATATTTTGGGAGCTTTATTGTATGACAACAAGTCCAAATTGAGTGCGCGCCGCATGAAAAGAGCAACGAAATAGCATCGCGTCTGGCTGGAAACGAACTCTTTCTTTGTATGTGTATGTGTTATTCATGTGGAATGTTGAAAGATGTACATTTGTGACTGGTTATTAACATTGTTCTCTTTTTTTCCAGTATCTTTTTTCTTTTTGTCCGTGTGTCCTGTGCAGGTCCATGATGACCAAGTTGAAGGTCTCTGGTGAAGAAGAAGACGCCGGACACTGAGCTTTCGTCGATTTCAAAGTTAAGTACTTGTAAATGTTACCCCCTCTTGAACTCAGGTCTGAGAAGTTGGATCACTGTCCTCTTTTCAGATCTGGGGGCAGGACAACCGTGTTGTTTTGTTTGATGTAATGTGGGCCCTTGTCTCTGTGTTGAAGTCAAAGAATTGATTTCCGAAGCCCGCGATCTAGCCACTTGCAACACTTGCGCAAAATGTCTGAAATTATGCAACTGAAAGTTCTTATATTTTGGGAGCTTTATTGTATGACAACAAGTCCAAATTGAGTGCGCGCCGCATGAAAAGAGCAACGAAATAGCATCGCGTCTGGCTGGAAACGAACTCTTTCTTTGTATGTGTATGTGTTATTCATGTGGAATGTTGAAAGATGTACATTTGTGACTGGTTATTAACATTGTTCTCTTTTTTTTCCAGTATCTTTTTTCTCTTTTTGTCCGTGTGTCCTGTGCAGGTCCATGATGACCAAGTTGAAGGTCTCTGGTGAAGAAGAAGACGCCGGACACTGAGCTTTCGTCGATTTCAAAGTTAAGTACTTGTAAATGTTACCCCCTCTTGAACTCAGGTCTGAGAAGTTGGATCACTGTCCTCTTTTCAGATCTGGGGGCAGGACAACCGTGTTGTTTTGTTTGATGTAATGTGGGCCCTTGTCTCTGTGTTGAAGTCAAAGAATTGATTTCCGAAGCCCGCGATCTAGCCACTTGCAACACTTGCGCAAAATGTCTGAAATTATGCAACTGAAAGTTCTTATATTTTGGGAGCTTTATTGTATGACAACAAGTCCAAATTGAGTGCGCGCCGCATGAAAAGAGCAACGAAATAGCATCGCGTCTGGCTGGAAACGAACTCTTTCTTTGTATGTGTATGTGTTATTCATGTGGAATGTTGAAAGATGTACATTTGTGACTGGTTATTAACATTGTTCTCTTTTTTTTCCAGTATCTTTTTCTCTTTTTGTCCGTGTGTCCTGTGCAGGTCCATGATGACCAAGTTGAAGGTCTCTGGTGAAGAAGAAGACGCCGGACACTGAGCTTTCGTCGATTTCAAAGTTAAGTACTTGTAAATGTTACCCCCTCTTGAACTCAGGTCTGAGAAGTTGGATCACTGTCCTCTTTTCAGATCTGGGGGCAGGACAACCGTGTTGTTTTGTTTGATGTAATGTGGGCCCTTGTCTCTGTGTTGAAGTCAAAGAATTGATTTCCGAAGCCCGCGATCTAGCCACTTGCAACACTTGCGCAAAATGTCTGAAATTATGCAACTGAAAGTTCTTATATTTTGGGAGCTTTATTGTATGACAACAAGTCCAAATTGAGTGCGCGCCGCATGAAAAGAGCAACGAAATAGCATCGCGTCTGGCTGGAAACGAACTCTTTCTTTGTATGTGTATGTGTTATTCATGTGGAATGTTGAAAGATGTACATTTGTGACTGGTTATTAACATTGTTCTTTTTTTTCCAGTATCTTTTTTCTTTTTGTCCGTGTGTCCTGTGCAGGTCCATGATGACCAAGTTGAAGGTCTCTGGTGAAGAAGAAGACGCCGGACACTGAGCTTTCGTCGATTTCAAAGTTAAGTACTTGTAAATGTTACCCCCTCTTGAACTCAGGTCTGAGAAGTTGGATCACTGTCCTCTTTTCAGATCTGGGGCAGGACAACCGTGTTGTTTTGTTTGATGTAATGTGGGCCCTTGTCTCTGTGTTGAAGTCAAAGAATTGATTTCCGAAGCCCGCGATCTAGCCACTTGCAACACTTGCGCAAAATGTCTGAAATTATGCAACTGAAAGTTCTTATATTTTGGGAGCTTTATTGTATGACAACAAGTCCAAATTGAGTGCGCGCCGCATGAAAAGAGCAACGAAATAGCATCGCGTCTGGCTGGAAACGAACTCTTTCTTTGTATGTGTATGTGTTATTCATGTGGAATGTTGAAAGATGTACATTTGTGACTGGTTATTAACATTGTTCTCTTTTTTTCCAGTATCTTTTTTTCTTTTTGTCCGTGTGTCCTGTGCAGGTCCATGATGACCAAGTTGAAGGTCTCTGGTGAAGAAGAAGACGCCGGACACTGAGCTTTCGTCGATTTCAAAGTTAAGTACTTGTAAATGTTACCCCTCTTGAACTCAGGTCTGAGAAGTTGGATCACTGTCCTCTTTTCAGATCTGGGGGCAGGACAACCGTGTTGTTTTGTTTGATGTAATGTGGGCCCTTGTCTCTGTGTTGAAGTCAAAGAATTGATTTCCGAAGCCCGCGATCTAGCCACTTGCAACACTTGCGCAAAATGTCTGAAATTATGCAACTGAAAGTTCTTATATTTTGGGAGCTTTATTGTATGACAACAAGTCCAAATTGAGTGCGCGCCGCATGAAAAGAGCAACGAAATAGCATCGCGTCTGGCTGGAAACGAACTCTTTCTTTGTATGTGTATGTGTTATTCATGTGGAATGTTGAAAGATGTACATTTGTGACTGGTTATTAACATTGTTCTCTTTTTTTCCAGTATCTTTTTTCTCTTTTTGTCCGTGTGTCCTGTGCAGGTCCATGATGACCAAGTTGAAGGTCTCTGGTGAAGAAGAAGACGCCGGACACTGAGCTTTCGTCGATTTCAAAGTTAAGTACTTGTAAATGTTACCCCCTCTTGAACTCAGGTCTGAGAAGTTGGATCACTGTCCTCTTTTCAGATCTGGGGGCAGGACAACCGTGTTGTTTTGTTTGATGTAATGTGGGCCCTTGTCTCTGTGTTGAAGTCAAAGAATTGATTTCCGAAGCCCGCGATCTAGCCACTTGCAACACTTGCGCAAAATGTCTGAAATTATGCAACTGAAAGTTCTTATATTTTGGGAGCTTTATTGTATGACAACAAGTCCAAATTGAGTGCGCGCCGCATGAAAAGAGCAACGAAATAGCATCGCGTCTGGCTGGAAACGAACTCTTTCTTTGTATGTGTATGTGTTATTCATGTGGAATGTTGAAAGATGTACATTTGTGACTGGTTATTAACATTGTTCTCTTTTTTTCCAGTATCTTTTTTCTTTTTTGTCCGTGTGTCCTGTGCAGGTCCATGATGACCAAGTTGAAGGTCTCTGGTGAAGAAGAAGACGCCGGACACTGAGCTTTCGTCGATTTCAAAGTTAAGTACTTGTAAATGTTACCCCCTCTTGAACTCAGGTCTGAGAAGTTGGATCACTGTCCTCTTTTCAGATCTGGGGGCAGGACAACCGTGTTGTTTTGTTTGATGTAATGTGGGCCCTTGTCTCTGTGTTGAAGTCAAAGAATTGATTTCCGAAGCCCGCGATCTAGCCACTTGCAACACTTGCGCAAAATGTCTGAAATTATGCAACTGAAAGTTCTTATATTTGGGAGCTTTATTGTATGACAACAAGTCCAAATTGAGTGCGCGCCGCATGAAAAGAGCAACGAAATAGCATCGCGTCTGGCTGGAAACGAACTCTTTCTTTGTATGTGTATGTGTTATTCATGTGGAATGTTGAAAGATGTACATTTGTGACTGGTTATTAACATTGTTCTCTTTTTTTTCCAGTATCTTTTTTCTTTTTGTCCGTGTGTCCTGTGCAGGTCCATGATGACCAAGTTGAAGGTCTCTGGTGAAGAAGAAGACGCCGGACACTGAGCTTTCGTCGATTTCAAAGTTAAGTACTTGTAAATGTTACCCCCTCTTGAACTCAGGTCTGAGAAGTTGGATCACTGTCCTCTTTTCAGATCTGGGGGCAGGACAACCGTGTTGTTTTGTTTGATGTAATGTGGGCCCTTGTCTCTGTGTTGAAGTCAAAGAATTGATTTCCGAAGCCCGCGATCTAGCCACTTGCAACACTTGCGCAAAATGTCTGAAATTATGCAACTGAAAGTTCTTATATTTTGGGAGCTTTATTGTATGACAACAAGTCCAAATTGAGTGCGCGCCGCATGAAAAGAGCAACGAAATAGCATCGCGTCTGGCTGGAAACGAACTCTTTCTTTGTATGTGTATGTGTTATTCATGTGGAATGTTGAAAGATGTACATTTGTGACTGGTTATTAACATTGTTTCTTTTTTTTCCAGTATCTTTTTTCTCTTTTTGTCCGTGTGTCCTGTGCAGGTCCATGATGACCAAGTTGAAGGTCTCTGGTGAAGAAGAAGACGCCGGACACTGAGCTTTCGTCGATTTCAAAGTTAAGTACTTGTAAATGTTACCCCCTCTTGAACTCAGGTCTGAGAAGTTGGATCACTGTCCTCTTTTCAGATCTGGGGGCAGGACAACCGTGTTGTTTTGTTTGATGTAATGTGGGCCCTTGTCTCTGTGTTGAAGTCAAAGAATTGATTTCCGAAGCCCGCGATCTAGCCACTTGCAACACTTGCGCAAAATGTCTGAAATTATGCAACTGAAAGTTCTTATATTTTGGGAGCTTTATTGTATGACAACAAGTCCAAATTGAGTGCGCGCCGCATGAAAAGAGCAACGAAATAGCATCGCGTCTGGCTGGAAACGAACTCTTTCTTTGTATGTGTATGTGTTATTCATGTGGAATGTTGAAAGATGTACATTTGTGACTGGTTATTAACATTGTTCTCTTTTTTTTCCAGTATCTTTTTTCTCTTTTTGTCCGTGTGTCCTGTGCAGGTCCATGATGACCAAGTTGAAGGTCTCTGGTGAAGAAGAAGACGCCGGACACTGAGCTTTCGTCGATTTCAAAGTTAAGTACTTGTAAATGTTACCCCCTCTTGAACTCAGGTCTGAGAAGTTGGATCACTGTCCTCTTTTCAGATCTGGGGGCAGGACAACCGTGTTGTTTTGTTTGATGTAATGTGGGCCCTTGTCTCTGTGTTGAAGTCAAAGAAGATTGATTCCGACCCGCGATCTAGCCACTTGCAACACTTGCGCAAAATGTCTGAAATTATGCAACTGAAAGTTCTTATATTTTGGGAGCTTTATTGTATGACAACAAGTCCAAATTGAGTGCGCGCCGCATGAAAAGAGCAACGAAATAGCATCGCGTCTGGCTGGAAACGAACTCTTTCTTTGTATGTGTATGTGTTATTCATGTGGAATGTTGAAAGATGTACATTTGTGACTGGTTATTAACATTGTTCTCTTTTTTTTCCAGTATCTTTTTTCTTTTTGTCCGTGTGTCCTGTGCAGGTCCATGATGACCAAGTTGAAGGTCTCTGGTGAAGAAGAAGACGCCGGACACTGAGCTTTCGTCGATTTCAAAGTTAAGTACTTGTAAATGTTACCCCCTCTTGAACTCAGGTCTGAGAAGTTGGATCACTGTCCTCTTTTCAGATCTGGGGGCAGGACAACCGTGTTGTTTTGTTTGATGTAATGTGGGCCCTTGTCTCTGTGTTGAAGTCAAAGAATTGATTTCCGAAGCCCGCGATCTAGCCACTTGCAACACTTGCGCAAAATGTCTGAAATTATGCAACTGAAAGTTCTTATATTTTGGGAGCTTTATTGTATGACAACAAGTCCAAATTGAGTGCGCGCCGCATGAAAAGAGCAACGAAATAGCATCGCGTCTGGCTGGAAACGAACTCTTTCTTTGTATGTGTATGTGTTATTCATGTGGAATGTTGAAAGATGTACATTTGTGACTGGTTATTAACATTGTTCTCTTTTTTTTCCAGTATCTTTTTCTCTTTTTGTCCGTGTGTCCTGTGCAGGTCCATGATGACCAAGTTGAAGGTCTCTGGTGAAGAAGAAGACGCCGGACACTGAGCTTTCGTCGATTTCAAAGTTAAGTACTTGTAAATGTTACCCCTCTTGAACTCAGGTCTGAGAAGTTGGATCACTGTCCTCTTTTCAGATCTGGGGGCAGGACAACCGTGTTGTTTTGTTTGATGTAATGTGGGCCCTTGTCTCTGTGTTGAAGTCAAAGAATTGATTTCCGAAGCCCGCGATCTAGCCACTTGCAACACTTGCGCAAAATGTCTGAAATTATGCAACTGAAAGTTCTTATATTTTGGGAGCTTTATTGTATGACAACAAGTCCAAATTGAGTGCGCGCCGCATGAAAAGAGCAACGAAATAGCATCGCGTCTGGCTGGAAACGAACTCTTTCTTTGTATGTGTATGTGTTATTCATGTGGAATGTTGAAAGATGTACATTTGTGACTGGTTATTAACATTGTTCTCTTTTTTTCCAGTATCTTTTGTCTTTTTGTCCGTGTGTCCTGTGCAGGTCCATGATGACCAAGTTGAAGGTCTCTGGTGAAGAAGAAGACGCCGGACACTGAGCTTTCGTCGATTTCAAAGTTAAGTACTTGTAAATGTTACCCCTCTTGAACTCAGGTCTGAGAAGTTGGATCACTGTCCTCTTTTCAGATCTGGGGGCAGGACAACCGTGTTGTTTTGTTTGATGTAATGTGGGCCCTTGTCTCTGTGTTGAAGTCAAAGAATTGATTTCCGAAGCCCGCGATCTAGCCACTTGCAACACTTGCGCAAAATGTCTGAAATTATGCAACTGAAAGTTCTTATATTTTGGGAGCTTTATTGTATGACAACAAGTCCAAATTGAGTGCGCGCCGCATGAAAAGAGCAACGAAATAGCATCGCGTCTGGCTGGAAACGAACTCTTTCTTTGTATGTGTATGTGTTATTCATGTGGAATGTTGAAAGATGTACATTTGTGACTGGTTATTAACATTGTTCTCTTTTTTTCCAGTATCTTTTTTGTCTTTTTGTCCGTGTGTCCTGTGCAGGTCCATGATGACCAAGTTGAAGGTCTCTGGTGAAGAAGAAGACGCCGGACACTGAGCTTTCGTCGATTTCAAAGTTAAGTACTTGTAAATGTTACCCCCTCTTGAACTCAGGTCTGAGAAGTTGGATCACTGTCCTCTTTTCAGATCTGGGGGCAGGACAACCGTGTTGTTTTGTTTGATGTAATGTGGGCCCTTGTCTCTGTGTTGAAGTCAAAGAATTGATTTCCGAAGCCCGCGATCTAGCCACTTGCAACACTTGCGCAAAATGTCTGAAATTATGCAACTGAAAGTTCTTATATTTTGGGAGCTTTATTGTATGACAACAAGTCCAAATTGAGTGCGCGCCGCATGAAAAGAGCAACGAAATAGCATCGCGTCTGGCTGGAAACGAACTCTTTCTTTGTATGTGTATGTGTTATTCATGTGGAATGTTGAAAGATGTACATTTGTGACTGGTTATTAACATTGTTCTCTTTTTTTCCAGTATCTTTTTTTCTTTTTTGTCCGTGTGTCCTGTGCAGGTCCATGATGACCAAGTTGAAGGTCTCTGGTGAAGAAGAAGACGCCGGACACTGAGCTTTCGTCGATTTCAAAGTTAAGTACTTGTAAATGTTACCCCTCTTGAACTCAGGTCTGAGAAGTTGGATCACTGTCCTCTTTTCAGATCTGGGGGCAGGACAACCGTGTTGTTTTGTTTGATGTAATGTGGGCCCTTGTCTCTGTGTTGAAGTCAAAGAATTGATTTCCGAAGCCCGCGATCTAGCCACTTGCAACACTTGCGCAAAATGTCTGAAATTATGCAACTGAAAGTTCTTATATTTTGGGAGCTTTATTGTATGACAACAAGTCCAAATTGAGTGCGCGCCGCATGAAAAGAGCAACGAAATAGCATCGCGTCTGGCTGGAAACGAACTCTTTCTTTGTATGTGTATGTGTTATTCATGTGGAATGTTGAAAGATGTACATTTGTGACTGGTTATTAACATTGTTCTCTTTTTTTCCAGTATCTTTTTCTCTTTTTGTCCGTGTGTCCTGTGCAGGTCCATGATGACCAAGTTGAAGGTCTCTGGTGAAGAAGAAGACGCCGGACACTGAGCTTTCGTCGATTTCAAAGTTAAGTACTTGTAAATGTTACCCCCTCTTGAACTCAGGTCTGAGAAGTTGGATCACTGTCCTCTTTTCAGATCTGGGGGCAGGACAACCGTGTTGTTTTGTTTGATGTAATGTGGGCCTTGTCTCTGTGTTGAAGTCAAAGAATTGATTTCCGAAGCCCGCGATCTAGCCACTTGCAACACTTGCGCAAAATGTCTGAAATTATGCAACTGAAAGTTCTTATATTTTGGGAGCTTTATTGTATGACAACAAGTCCAAATTGAGTGCGCGCCGCATGAAAAGAGCAACGAAATAGCATCGCGTCTGGCTGGAAACGAACTCTTTCTTTGTATGTGTATGTGTTATTCATGTGGAATGTTGAAAGATGTACATTTGTGACTGGTTATTAACATTCTTTTTTTTCCAGTATCTTTTTGTCTTTTTGTCCGTGTGTCCTGTGCAGGTCCATGATGACCAAGTTGAAGGTCTCTGGTGAAGAAGAAGACGCCGGACACTGAGCTTTCGTCGATTTCAAAGTTAAGTACTTGTAAATGTTACCCCCTCTTGAACTCAGGTCTGAGAAGTTGGATCACTGTCCTCTTTTCAGATCTGGGGGCAGGACAACCGTGTTGTTTTGTTTGATGTAATGTGGGCCCTTGTCTCTGTGTTGAAGTCAAAGAATTGATTTCCGAAGCCCGCGATCTAGCCACTTGCAACACTTGCGCAAAATGTCTGAAATTATGCAACTGAAAGTTCTTATATTTTGGGAGCTTTATTGTATGACAACAAGTCCAAATTGAGTGCGCGCCGCATGAAAAGAGCAACGAAATAGCATCGCGTCTGGCTGGAAACGAACTCTTTCTTTGTATGTGTATGTGTTATTCATGTGGAATGTTGAAAGATGTACATTTGTGACTGGTTATTAACATTGTTCTCTTTTTTCCAGTATCTTTTTTCTCTTTTTGTCCGTGTGTCCTGTGCAGGTCCATGATGACCAAGTTGAAGGTCTCTGGTGAAGAAGAAGACGCCGGACACTGAGCTTTCGTCGATTTCAAAGTTAAGTACTTGTAAATGTTACCCCCTCTTGAACTCAGGTCTGAGAAGTTGGATCACTGTCCTCTTTTCAGATCTGGGGGCAGGACAACCGTGTTGTTTTGTTTGATGTAATGTGGGCCCTTGTCTCTGTGTTGAAGTCAAAGAATTGATTTCCGAAGCCCGCGATCTAGCCACTTGCAACACTTGCGCAAAATGTCTGAAATTATGCAACTGAAAGTTCTTATATTTTGGGAGCTTTATTGTATGACAACAAGTCCAAATTGAGTGCGCGCCGCATGAAAAGAGCAACGAAATAGCATCGCGTCTGGCTGGAAACGAACTCTTTCTTTGTATGTGTATGTGTTATTCATGTGGAATGTTGAAAGATGTACATTTGTGACTGGTTATTAACATTGTTCTCTTTTTTTTCCAGTATCTTTTTGTCTTTTTGTCCGTGTGTCCTGTGCAGGTCCATGATGACCAAGTTGAAGGTCTCTGGTGAAGAAGAAGACGCCGGACACTGAGCTTTCGTCGATTTCAAAGTTAAGTACTTGTAAATGTTACCCCCTCTTGAACTCAGGTCTGAGAAGTTGGATCACTGTCCTCTTTTCAGATCTGGGGGCAGGACAACCGTGTTGTTTTGTTTGATGTAATGTGGGCCCTTGTCTCTGTGTTGAAGTCAAAGAATTGATTTCCGAAGCCCGCGATCTAGCCACTTGCAACACTTGCGCAAAATGTCTGAAATTATGCAACTGAAAGTTCTTATATTTTGGGAGCTTTATTGTATGACAACAAGTCCAAATTGAGTGCGCGCCGCATGAAAAGAGCAACGAAATAGCATCGCGTCTGGCTGGAAACGAACTCTTTCTTTGTATGTGTATGTGTTATTCATGTGGAATGTTGAAAGATGTACATTTGTGACTGGTTATTAACATTGTTCTCTTTTTTTTCCAGTATCTTTTTTGTCTTTTTGTCCGTGTGTCCTGTGCAGGTCCATGATGACCAAGTTGAAGGTCTCTGGTGAAGAAGAAGACGCCGGACACTGAGCTTTCGTCGATTTCAAAGTTAAGTACTTGTAAATGTTACCCCCTCTTGAACTCAGGTCTGAGAAGTTGGATCACTGTCCTCTTTTCAGATCTGGGGGCAGGACAACCGTGTTGTTTTGTTTGATGTAATGTGGGCCCTTGTCTCTGTGTTGAAGTCAAAGAATTGATTTCCGAAGCCCGCGATCTAGCCACTTGCAACACTTGCGCAAAATGTCTGAAATTATGCAACTGAAAGTTCTTATATTTTGGGAGCTTTATTGTATGACAACAAGTCCAAATTGAGTGCGCGCCGCATGAAAAGAGCAACGAAATAGCATCGCGTCTGGCTGGAAACGAACTCTTTCTTTGTATGTGTATGTGTTATTCATGTGGAATGTTGAAAGATGTACATTTGTGACTGGTTATTAACATTGTTCTCTTTTTTTTCCAGTATCTTTTTTCTCTTTGTCCGTGTGTCCTGTGCAGGTCCATGATGACCAAGTTGAAGGTCTCTGGTGAAGAAGAAGACGCCGGACACTGAGCTTTCGTCGATTTCAAAGTTAAGTACTTGTAAATGTTACCCCCTCTTGAACTCAGGTCTGAGAAGTTGGATCACTGTCCTCTTTTCAGATCTGGGGGCAGGACAACCGTGTTGTTTTGTTTGATGTAATGTGGGCCTTGTCTCTGTGTTGAAGTCAAAGAATTGATTTCCGAAGCCCGCGATCTAGCCACTTGCAACACTTGCGCAAAATGTCTGAAATTATGCAACTGAAAGTTCTTATATTTTGGGAGCTTTATTGTATGACAACAAGTCCAAATTGAGTGCGCGCCGCATGAAAAGAGCAACGAAATAGCATCGCGTCTGGCTGGAAACGAACTCTTTCTTTGTATGTGTATGTGTTATTCATGTGGAATGTTGAAAGATGTACATTTGTGACTGGTTATTAACATTGTTCTCTTTTTTTCCAGTATCTTTTTTTCTTTTTGTCCGTGTGTCCTGTGCAGGTCCATGATGACCAAGTTGAAGGTCTCTGGTGAAGAAGAAGACGCCGGACACTGAGCTTTCGTCGATTTCAAAGTTAAGTACTTGTAAATGTTACCCCCTCTTGAACTCAGGTCTGAGAAGTTGGATCACTGTCCTCTTTTCAGATCTGGGGGCAGGACAACCGTGTTGTTTTGTTTGATGTAATGTGGGCCCTTGTCTCTGTGTTGAAGTCAAAGAATTGATTTCCGAAGCCCGCGATCTAGCCACTTGCAACACTTGCGCAAAATGTCTGAAATTATGCAACTGAAAGTTCTTATATTTTGGGAGCTTTATTGTATGACAACAAGTCCAAATTGAGTGCGCGCCGCATGAAAAGAGCAACGAAATAGCATCGCGTCTGGCTGGAAACGAACTCTTTCTTTGTATGTGTATGTGTTATTCATGTGGAATGTTGAAAGATGTACATTTGTGACTGGTTATTAACATTGTTCTCTTTTTTTTCCAGTATCTTTTTCTCTTTTTGTCCGTGTGTCCTGTGCAGGTCCATGATGACCAAGTTGAAGGTCTCTGGTGAAGAAGAAGACGCCGGACACTGAGCTTTCGTCGATTTCAAAGTTAAGTACTTGTAAATGTTACCCCCTCTTGAACTCAGGTCTGAGAAGTTGGATCACTGTCTCTTTTCAGATCTGGGGGCAGGACAACCGTGTTGTTTTGTTTGATGTAATGTGGGCCCTTGTCTCTGTGTTGAAGTCAAAGAATTGATTTCCGAAGCCCGCGATCTAGCCACTTGCAACACTTGCGCAAAATGTCTGAAATTATGCAACTGAAAGTTCTTATATTTTGGGAGCTTTATTGTATGACAACAAGTCCAAATTGAGTGCGCGCCGCATGAAAAGAGCAACGAAATAGCATCGCGTCTGGCTGGAAACGAACTCTTTCTTTGTATGTGTATGTGTTATTCATGTGGAATGTTGAAAGATGTACATTTGTGACTGGTTATTAACATTGTTCTCTTTTTTTTCCAGTATCTTTTTTCTCTTTTTGTCCGTGTGTCCTGTGCAGGTCCATGATGACCAAGTTGAAGGTCTCTGGTGAAGAAGAAGACGCCGGACACTGAGCTTTCGTCGATTTCAAAGTTAAGTACTTGTAAATGTTACCCCCTCTTGAACTCAGGTCTGAGAAGTTGGATCACTGTCCTCTTTTCAGATCTGGGGGCAGGACAACCGTGTTGTTTTGTTTGATGTAATGTGGGCCCTTGTCTCTGTGTTGAAGTCAAAGAATTGATTTCCGAAGCCCGCGATCTAGCCACTTGCAACACTTGCGCAAAATGTCTGAAATTATGCAACTGAAAGTTCTTATATTTTGGGAGCTTTATTGTATGACAACAAGTCCAAATTGAGTGCGCGCCGCATGAAAAGAGCAACGAAATAGCATCGCGTCTGGCTGGAAACGAACTCTTTCTTTGTATGTGTATGTGTTATTCATGTGGAATGTTGAAAGATGTACATTTGTGACTGGTTATTAACATTGTTCTCTTTTTTTTCCAGTATCTTTTTGTCTTTTTGTCCGTGTGTCCTGTGCAGGTCCATGATGACCAAGTTGAAGGTCTCTGGTGAAGAAGAAGACGCCGGACACTGAGCTTTCGTCGATTTCAAAGTTAAGTACTTGTAAATGTTACCCCCTCTTGAACTCAGGTCTGAGAAGTTGGATCACTGTCCTCTTTTCAGATCTGGGGGCAGGACAACCGTGTTGTTTTGTTTGATGTAATGTGGGCCCTTGTCTCTGTGTTGAAGTCAAAGAATTGATTTCCGAAGCCCGCGATCTAGCCACTTGCAACACTTGCGCAAAATGTCTGAAATTATGCAACTGAAAGTTCTTATATTTTGGGAGCTTTATTGTATGACAACAAGTCCAAATTGAGTGCGCGCCGCATGAAAAGAGCAACGAAATAGCATCGCGTCTGGCTGGAAACGAACTCTTTCTTTGTATGTGTATGTGTTATTCATGTGGAATGTTGAAAGATGTACATTTGTGACTGGTTATTAACATTGTTCTCTTTTTTTTCCAGTATCTTTTTTGTCTTTTTGTCCGTGTGTCCTGTGCAGGTCCATGATGACCAAGTTGAAGGTCTCTGGTGAAGAAGAAGACGCCGGACACTGAGCTTTCGTCGATTTCAAAGTTAAGTACTTGTAAATGTTACCCCCTCTTGAACTCAGGTCTGAGAAGTTGGATCACTGTCCTCTTTTCAGATCTGGGGGCAGGACAACCGTGTTGTTTTGTTTGATGTAATGTGGGCCCTTGTCTCTGTGTTGAAGTCAAAGAATTGATTTCCGAAGCCCGCGATCTAGCCACTTGCAACACTTGCGCAAAATGTCTGAAATTATGCAACTGAAAGTTCTTATATTTTGGGAGCTTTATTGTATGACAACAAGTCCAAATTGAGTGCGCGCCGCATGAAAAGAGCAACGAAATAGCATCGCGTCTGGCTGGAAACGAACTCTTTCTTTGTATGTGTATGTGTTATTCATGTGGAATGTTGAAAGATGTACATTTGTGACTGGTTATTAACATTGTTCTCTTTTTTTTCCAGTATCTTTTTTCTTTTTGTCCGTGTGTCCTGTGCAGGTCCATGATGACCAAGTTGAAGGTCTCTGGTGAAGAAGAAGACGCCGGACACTGAGCTTTCGTCGATTTCAAAGTTAAGTACTTGTAAATGTTACCCCCTCTTGAACTCAGGTCTGAGAAGTTGGATCACTGTCCTCTTTTCAGATCTGGGGGCAGGACAACCGTGTTGTTTGTTTGATGTAATGTGGGCCCTTGTCTCTGTGTTGAAGTCAAAGAATTGATTTCCGAAGCCCGCGATCTAGCCACTTGCAACACTTGCGCAAAATGTCTGAAATTATGCAACTGAAAGTTCTTATATTTTGGGAGCTTTATTGTATGACAACAAGTCCAAATTGAGTGCGCGCCGCATGAAAAGAGCAACGAAATAGCATCGCGTCTGGCTGGAAACGAACTCTTTCTTTGTATGTGTATGTGTTATTCATGTGGAATGTTGAAAGATGTACATTTGTGACTGGTTATTAACATTGTTCTCTTTTTTTCCAGTATCTTTTTTGTCTTTTTGTCCGTGTGTCCTGTGCAGGTCCATGATGACCAAGTTGAAGGTCTCTGGTGAAGAAGAAGACGCCGGACACTGAGCTTTCGTCGATTTCAAAGTTAAGTACTTGTAAATGTTACCCCCTCTTGAACTCAGGTCTGAGAAGTTGGATCACTGTCCTCTTTTCAGATCTGGGGGCAGGACAACCGTGTTGTTTTGTTTGATGTAATGTGGGCCCTTGTCTGTGTTGAAGTCAAAGAATTGATTTCCGAAGCCCGCGATCTAGCCACTTGCAACACTTGCGCAAAATGTCTGAAATTATGCAACTGAAAGTTCTTATATTTTGGGAGCTTTATTGTATGACAACAAGTCCAAATTGAGTGCGCGCCGCATGAAAAGAGCAACGAAATAGCATCGCGTCTGGCTGGAAACGAACTCTTTCTTTGTATGTGTATGTGTTATTCATGTGGAATGTTGAAAGATGTACATTTGTGACTGGTTATTAACATTGTTCTCTTTTTTTCCAGTATCTTTTTTGTCTTTTTGTCCGTGTGTCCTGTGCAGGTCCATGATGACCAAGTTGAAGGTCTCTGGTGAAGAAGAAGACGCCGGACACTGAGCTTTCGTCGATTTCAAAGTTAAGTACTTGTAAATGTTACCCCCTCTTGAACTCAGGTCTGAGAAGTTGGATCACTGTCCTCTTTTCAGATCTGGGGCAGGACAACCGTGTTGTTTTGTTTGATGTAATGTGGGCCCTTGTCTCTGTGTTGAAGTCAAAGAATTGATTTCCGAAGCCCGCGATCTAGCCACTTGCAACACTTGCGCAAAATGTCTGAAATTATGCAACTGAAAGTTCTTATATTTTGGGAGCTTTATTGTATGACAACAAGTCCAAATTGAGTGCGCGCCGCATGAAAAGAGCAACGAAATAGCATCGCGTCTGGCTGGAAACGAACTCTTTCTTTGTATGTGTATGTGTTATTCATGTGGAATGTTGAAAGATGTACATTGTGACTGGTTATTAACATTGTTCTCTTTTTTTTCCAGTATCTTTTTTCTTTTTGTCCGTGTGTCCTGTGCAGGTCCATGATGACCAAGTTGAAGGTCTCTGGTGAAGAAGAAGACGCCGGACACTGAGCTTTCGTCGATTTCAAAGTTAAGTACTTGTAAATGTTACCCCTCTTGAACTCAGGTCTGAGAAGTTGGATCACTGTCTCTTTTCAGATCTGGGGGCAGGACAACCGTGTTGTTTTGTTTGATGTAATGTGGGCCCTTGTCTCTGTGTTGAAGTCAAAGAATTGATTTCCGAAGCCCGCGATCTAGCCACTTGCAACACTTGCGCAAAATGTCTGAAATTATGCAACTGAAAGTTTTATATTTTGGGAGCTTTATTGTATGACAACAAGTCCAAATTGAGTGCGCGCCGCATGAAAAGAGCAACGAAATAGCATCGCGTCTGGCTGGAAACGAACTCTTTCGTGTGTATGTGTTATTCATGTGGAATGTTGAAAGATGTACATTTGTGACTGGTTATTAACATTGTTCTCTTTTTTTTCCAGTATCTTTTTTGTCTTTTTGTCCGTGTGTCCTGTGCAGGTCCATGATGACCAAGTTGAAGGTCTCTGGTGAAGAAGAAGAACCGGACACTGAGCTTTCGTCGATTTCAAAGTTAAGTACTTGTAAATGTTACCCCCTCTTGAACTCAGGTCTGAGAAGTTGGATCACTGTCCTCTTTTCAGATCTGGGGGCAGGACAACCGTGTTGTTTTGTTTGATGTAATGTGGGCCCTTGTCTCTGTGTTGAAGTCAAAGAATTGATTTCCGAAGCCCGCGATCTAGCCACTTGCAACACTTGCGCAAAATGTCTGAAATTATGCAACTGAAAGTTCTTATATTTGGGAGCTTTATTGTATGACAACAAGTCCAAATTGAGTGCGCGCCGCATGAAAAGAGCAACGAAATAGCATCGCGTCTGGCTGGAAACGAACTCTTTCTTTGTATGTGTATGTGTTATTCATGTGGAATGTTGAAAGATGTACATTTGTGACTGGTTATTAACATTGTTCTCTTTTTTTTCCAGTATCTTTTTTGTCTTTTTGTCCGTGTGTCCTGTGCAGGTCCATGATGACCAAGTTGAAGGTCTCTGGTGAAGAAGAAGACGCCGGACACTGAGCTTTCGTCGATTTCAAAGTTAAGTACTTGTAAATGTTACCCCCTCTTGAACTCAGGTCTGAGAAGTTGGATCACTGTCCTCTTTTCAGATCTGGGGGCAGGACAACCGTGGTTTTGTTTGATGTAATGTGGGCCCTTGTCTCTGTGTTGAAGTCAAAGAATTGATTTCCGAAGCCCGCGATCTAGCCACTTGCAACACTTGCGCAAAATGTCTGAAATTATGCAACTGAAAGTTCTTATATTTTGGGAGCTTTATTGTATGACAACAAGTCCAAATTGAGTGCGCGCCGCATGAAAAGAGCAACGAAATAGCATCGCGTCTGGCTGGAAACGAACTCTTTCTTTGTATGTGTATGTGTTATTCATGTGGAATGTTGAAAGATGTACATTTGTGACTGGTTATTAACATTGTTCTCTTTTTTTTCCAGTATCTTTTTTCTTTTTGTCGTGTGTCCTGTGCAGGTCCATGATGACCAAGTTGAAGGTCTCTGGTGAAGAAGAAGACGCCGGACACTGAGCTTTCGTCGATTTCAAAGTTAAGTACTTGTAAATGTTACCCCCTCTTGAAACTCAGGTCTGAGAAGTTGGATCACTGTCTCTTTTCAGATCTGGGGGCAGGACAACCGTGTTGTTTTGTT
>NW_024037052.1:7259105-7289659 GCF_015706575.1 Patiria miniata | reverse complement strand
ATGAAGTAGACACAATGTTTTAAAGGCGCTTATGGGTTGAGTGACTCCTTCAGAATTAAATATGTAATGCTTTTCATGTTTTGTTCGACCAGTTGTATCGAAATTTGGACATGGGTCCGGGCCTGCTTAAGAGTCCCGAAAAATGTTGGATTATAGATGCTGTGTGGTGCAATCTGAGGCAATTGTTGGAACTTTTCCCTGACTCTTTTGAGCAATTTTTTTTAGATTTACGGAGAATTACTTTATTTGTTTAGAATATGCTCTTGCTCCATTAAAGTTTTTTCTGTACTCAATGTTGAGAACCATGTAGTTTTACCTCCACATTGTTTAAAATGTTATTTTGGAAAGGGATTGTATGTAGGACATAAATTGTAAATTGTTGGAAGGATGCTTTCTTCTATTCCTTCCTCCATGTTTGTCAAAATTTGAAATATTTAGTTTATTATTCAGTATGAGTAGAATCCCCCAAATCAAGGGTGATTTGGGAGTCTGCGAAGGGACTCCTTACCTGTTAAACCTACAATTGCATATTCCCTAGCCGTAGGCTTTCACGCTAGATTCTTTTTACCACACCGCAATAGCGCCCTCCATCGTCCATGCTCCCTAACTCAGTCCATTAAGCCAACTCGTCCTCTTTTTCTCGAGGTGTGGGTGAAAAGACACATTAAAGCCGAACCCTAGTGGGGAAGGAGGGTGGGAGGTTTAACAGGTAAGTATCGTCCCTTCGCGGGACTCCCAAATTACCCTTGATTTGGGGGAGTCCACTTCAGGGACTCCCTTACCTATTAAACCTACAATTGCTTAGACTGGCACCATGAAGGAGGAGGGTCAACGGGTGAGGCGCAAGGTAACAATAAACCAGCAAATCCTTGGTAAAAGAGATAAGTATCGTCCCTTCGCGGTCTTCCAAATTTCTTTAAGCAAGATGGAAAGAAAGGAAGCCAACTCACCGATAAATATAAATCCCAGGGATAAATATAAATCCAAGCTGTCATAGAAGGCTGGGGTACACTCAGAGCACTACGGCCGACTCTGCCTCCAGATGACTCGACATCTTTGAGGTAGCATGACATAAATGTAGTTGGAGTTTTCCAGGCTGCAGCCTGTAAATATCTTTGAGAGGAACACCCTCGTCTCGTGGCATTCCACTGCCTGAGCATCTGCTGTCAGGCCTGGCCAGGAACTTAAGGATGAGCGTATCGCCCTTACAATCCATCGAGAAATGGTATCTGGTGAGACGGCCTTATATGGACTGGTAGTAGTAATGAACATTTGGGAAACATTACCTCTGAGAGACTTGGTACGAGCAATGTACCACTTTAAAGCTCGTACCGGACACCGTAGTCTGTCCTCGGCTATGTTAGGTTACTGGTTTAAGGTTGATAAGAATTGACAAGATTGCAGAGACTCACCATTTGGGGTTCACCATGCGGGCCGCCATGTTTGCACATGTTTTTATTCATGAGTGCGTGTACTTACAGAACGTACAGTTCATGTCATGGAACGTACAGTCCGAAGGCCTGTTATAACATCTCCCCTTTTTCTAAAAGCAACCAACTGGTTAATAAACAACAATGTGAATATGAATTCCAAGAACTGGAATCAATTGAAAAGTTCAAATCCTTGAGTTGAGAGATTTGAGAGTCTCTGTGACTAAAATAAAGTTGCTAGTGTTCAGCTTAATGTTCAGATGAGATGAGGTTTCTTGCAGATCTAACACGTTACAGTTCTATGTCCAATGAAAGTTGATTACTGTAATTTTGCGTCTCAGTGTTGATTCTGATTCATTTGGTGCTTATCTAAATGCTAGTTTGTTCTCTTTTGATTAAGTGTGTGACTGGTCTAGTTTTGAGACACAATGTAGTCCTTGTGCCAAAATAGTGGACGGGTAACTCGAGTGGGTCGAGATTCAGCTGGTTGAGGATCCTTGGTCTCCTTGCATGATGTTTGGATGTCAACAACTGGATCCAGGGATGGTTTGGGAAGAAGAAAGATATGACGTCTGTTTCGACGGTACTCAGTGCCGTTGATGTTGATGATGTAGGACCGTGGAGTCCCAGCCTGACGTACAACTTCACCTTCTGGGCTCAGCTGTCCTTTGGTTCGGATCTTAACCTTGTCTCCAGGCATCAAATCATCCAGCTGTCTTGCACCGTGTCGCTTGTTGAAGGTTTGTCCGCTTTTCTGTTTGTTCATGTTGTCTGTAGCCTTCAGCTTGTTGTGATCTACCTTCTTAGGCTGCAGATTACGAGGCAGGATTGGAAGTGTGGTGCGAATCTCCCTTCCCATTAGGAGACTGGCTGGACTCTGGCCAAGGCTAGGAGTGGACCGGTACAGCATCAAGGCGCGGACTGGATCGTCTTGGCTTAACAGTCTCTTGGCCATGTGTACAGCTTTCTCTGCTTGTCCGTTGGCCTGTGGGTAATAGGACTGGAGGTGATGTGTTCGAAGTTGTACTCACGAGCGAATTGGTCAAATTCACCCAAAAACTGTGGACCATTGTCAGTCACCACCACTTCGGGAATACCATATCTAGCAAATGTTGCCTTGATGAAGTTTATCACAGATTTGGCTGTTGTCGAGTGGAGGTGATGTAGCTCTATCCATCAGGAATAGTAGTCTACCAGCACAAGGTACATCTTCCCCTTCACCTCGGCTAGGTAGCAGGCAATTTGCTGCCATGGTCTCTGTGGGAGTGGCGTGGAAATGAGTGGTTCGGCGCGTTGCGATGGTTGCATATCCTGGCAATGCGGGCAAGACTGGACATACTGGGCTATGTCAGTACTCATACCAGGCCACCACAAGGCTTGATTGGCTCGAAGTGGCTTTTTGAGACGCCTTGATGACCCTCATGGATTCTCTGCAACATTTGTTGTCTCAGGCTCTGTGGAATCACAATGCGCTCACCATATGTGAGGATACCACCGACTAGGCTGATCTTGTCTTGGTCATCCCAGAACCGTTTCAACTCTGGGTCGACATCCTTCTGGTACTTAGGCCATCCATCTTTGACGTGAGTGATGACTGCACTCAGGGTACGGTCGTGACTGGTCTCTAAGGCTATTTCGACCAGCTTTGCATCAGATGCTGGCCACTGGGTTGTGATCAAGTGGACATGTGCTTCGATCTCGCCTTCAAGATCTTCATCTGGTTCGGCCACTTTATCTCGCTGGAGAGGAGCTCGCGAAAGTGCATCGGCCACAACCAGGTCCTTACCAGGGGTGTACTCTGCTTCGCAGTTGTATCTCATCAGCCTCATCAGCAGTCTTTGGCATCGGAGAGGGGCATCACATAAGTCCTTTTTGTTGATTAGGGACACTAGGGGTTTGTGGTCTGTCTGGAGCGTCACTTGTAGCCGCGGAGATAGACGAAGAAACGCTCACATGACCATACAGCAGCCAGTAGCTCCTTCTCGATCTGTGCATATCGTTGTTCAGCACGTGTCAGGCTTCGGGAACAATATGCTACTGGTCTCCAGGACTCATTCTTCTGCTTCTGAAGGATGTAACCACCAATGCCGTAACTGCTGGCATCAGCACTGACCATCGTTGGCTTTGTTGGGTCATAGTATGCAAGCGTCGGGGCTGTAGTTAGCAGTGTCTTGAGGTGTCTGAAAGCACTGCGTTGTGCTGGACCCCAAGTCCACTCTGTGTCGCCTTTCATCAGAGCATTAATCGGTGCTGCCACTGTAGCTGCATGGGGTATGAAACGAGATAGCCAATTCACCATCCCCATCAGTCGTTTGACTTCCTCCTTCGTCGTAGGTGGCGACATCTGGAGGATTGCATCAAGTTTAGCAGGATCAGGGTGAATTCCATGCTTATCGAGACGATGGCCAAGGAAGTGCACCTGCTCTTGCGCAATTTTGCACTTGTCCTTATTAAGCTTCAGCCCAGCTCCTTGTAGAATTTGCAGTACATGACGGAGACGTGCGTCATGTTCCTCTGGTGTCGCACCCGTGACAAGAACATCATCCATGTAGAGACAACTCCTGGTAGATTGACCAGCAGATCACTCATGATTCTCTGGTACAGCTCAGGTGCCGATGTGATGCCAAATGGCAGGCGATTGAAGCAGAATCTACCAAATGGTGTGATGAATGTGGTTAACTTCTGGCTGTCAGGGTGGAGCGGAATTTGCCAAAACCCATGCTTGGCATCGAGGACAGAAAATAACTGGGCACCGGCAATTTTACCCAGGACCTCTTCCAAGGTAGGTATACTAAACTGCTCCCTGGCCACGGCTTTGTTCAGCATTCGTAGGTCAACACAGACTCTGATGTTTCCATTTTTCTTTGGAGCGATCACGATCGGGGCGCACCAATCAGTTGGTTCTGTGATGCGCGTGACGATTCCTTGTTTCTCCATTTTGTCTAGCTCTGCCTTGAGTTGGGGGTGCAAGGGCAGTGGGATTCGACAAGGGGCATGGACACAGTGCGGTGTAGCGTTTTCTGTCAGCTTTATCTTGACTGGTGGGCCTTTTAGGCATCCGGTTCTCTCATAAACATCATCATCATTTATCATGGTGTACACACGCTGTACCAGGTTAAGGGAAACACAGGCATGTTTTCCCAGAACTGGCTCACCATCACCAATGATAAGAAAAGTCAGGATATGGTACTTGCCCTTGACTTCACATGATAGGCGTTTCTGTCCTCTTGGCTGGACTTTTCCGCCGAAGAAACCGCACAGACGGGTTGTAGTCGTAGACTGCAGGGTCGGGTTGTGGAGCTTCAGGGTGTGGTAAACATGAAGTGGCAGTATGTTTACCTCGGACCCAGTGTCAAGTAAGAAGTTGATGGGCTTTTTCTCAACAAGGATGGTCTGGCGCCAGGAAGTGTGTGATGGGGCACTTTTACTGGATACGGAGCCTACAAAGAACTCAGTCTCATCGTCAAATGAAGTCGGTGCCATCACAGCTCGCGCGTGTGTTTAGGTTGGGATCGGCAAACCCAGCTAAAATGTCCAGTTTTGTGACAGGACTTGCACTTCTGGCCTCTAGCAGGGCATGTAGCATGACTTGGGTCGTATCCGCAATTGGGACACCTGGCCTGGTGGGTGTTGGGTTTGGTCGATCGATTGTGGGGCATCTTCTGTCGAGGTTTGGGGTGCATCGCGTGAACAGCAGCCGTATTGTGTGCTCCTTTAATTTCACGGAGATCTTTGGTGGCTGTCTCTAGAGTTTTTGCAACATCCAGGGCTTTCTGGAAAGTGAGGCTATCCTTAGTCAGAAGATGTTTCTGAACATACTCACTTCGGAGGCCACAGATCAGGCGATCACGCAAGGCGTCATCGAGAAATGTCCCAAACTGGCAGGGGCTGGCAAGATCGCGTAGTGCAACAGCATACTGAGCGATGGACTCATCCATGTGTTGTTCGCGTTTGTAAAATCGGAAACGCTCTGCTGCAACTAGACGCTTTGGGCCGTAGTGTGATACAAGCATATCACAGAGTTCTTTGAAGCTCTTTGCAGGCACTGGAGTTGGTTCAGCTAAGCTTTTTACAGTCTTGTAGACAGTAGCACCAACTGCACTCAACAGAACTGCCGATTGTTTCGCCGCAGGGATGTCATTTGCAACAAAATAGAGGTTAAGACGCTCGATGTAGTTGCGAATGTCTTCAACTTGGTCGTACTGGTCGAGACGGCCAATTAACGGAGCGCTGGATACCGCCCCCAACGATGTACACTGCGTCATTGCGATGTCTACGTGTTCCCGTGCGTGCGTGAAACTCACAACAATTCGTTCGAAAGTTGTAGCGTAAATGTCACTTTTTCATGCGAAAAGTGGAATGCAAAATGACGGTTATTTTATACTGTATCATCCCACCGCTGCCACCATGTTAGGTTACTGGTTTAATGTTGATAAGAATTGACAAGATTGCGGAGACTCACCATTTGGGGTTCACCATGCGGGCCGCCATGTTTGCACATGTTTTTATTCATGAGTGCGTGTACTTACAGAACGTACAGTTCATGTCATGGAACGTACAGTCCGAAGGCCTGTTATAACAGGCTACTGAGGACAAGGACTTAATTTCAGGAATAAAAATATCAGGGGGCGTATAAGACGGGGTTTGATTTTTGGCCAGAAAGGACATGTTGGGAACCAGACGAACACCACCTGGTTCCTATCGAATATGACCTGGATCAATAGAGAAAGCATGGATCTCACGCCGTCTCCTAGCAGTGGCCGTAGCCAGAAGGAAGGCCATTTTCACAGCTAAATCTATAACTGCGGCCTCAGATAAGGGTTCAAAGGGTGGCTTAGACAATGCCTGAAGGACCCGCCCAAGATCCCAAGTCGGAAAGAGTTTCTTGTTTGGAGGACACTCAATGAACATACCCTTAAGCATTTGGGTTAGAGGGTTATTATTAGAGATAGTACTACCATCTGGAAACCCAGCATGAACTGATCCAAGAGCTGAACGATAGCCTCGAATAGTCGCCACCGTGAGGCCCTTATTGAAAAGTTTCATTAGAAAATCACCAACATCTTTCAAAGGCGCTGAGCACGGATCCACTGAGTCAACTCTGCACCATTTATAGAAATGTTGAAGGCGGCTGTCGTAAGTCTGTCTAGCGGATTTTCGACGGCCTCTGGCAGCCATGTAGGCAGCGTCTGCTGAAAGGCCTGCTGATCGGAAAGAATGCTGGACAACATCCAACACGTTAAGTGGAGATTTTCTGACCCCGGGTGAAAAATCTTCGACCGAGGTTGGCAAATGAGGTCCGCTCCTTGTGGAAGTAAGACTGGGGGATGTACGAGAAGGCGAATAAGTCTTTGGAACCATGCTTGGCGAGGCCAAAAGGGTGCAATGAGAAGAACCCTGCATACTTCCGCTTCTATCTTGGTTAGAACTCTTAGAATTAGTGAGATCGGAGGGTAGGCATAAGCGTACATGTTTCTCCAATCGATCGAGAGAGCGTCCGACGCCCATGCTTGAGGATCCCGACTGCGAGCACAGTATACCAGCAGCTGGTGGTTTAGGGCTGACGCAAACAGATCTATGTGAGGTTGGTCGAATTTCTTGAAGATAGCCTCGACCACAGTTCGATGAAGTGTCCACTCTGTGGGGATAACCTTGCCCCTGGATAGGGCGTCTGCCAGGGTGTTCACTTTCCCTGCGAGGTGAGTTGCAGATAGTCGCACCTTATTCGCTAGTCACCAACAAAGGAGGTCCCATGTCTGAAAAACATAACGGGGGGGGGGGGGGGGGGGGGGGGACACCGAGTCCCCCCTGTCGGTTGACATACGAGACGACTGTCCAGTTGTCGGACATGATCTGAACATGATGACCTGTCACCAGTTTGGAAAAATGAATTAGAGCTCGTTGGACTGCTAACAACTCTAGAGCGTTGATGTGATATAAACTCTCTTGTGGGGACCACACTCCGGCTGTGATCTCTGCTCCCAAGTGAGCACCCCATCCTTGTATGGATGCGTCGGTCGTCAGAATCAAGGTGGGTTGAGGTCGAGGGAAGGTCACTCCACAACTGAGGTTTACCCGTTGGCGCCACCAGTTGAGATGTTGAAGTACTAGGGGCCGAATCGAAACCAAAAGCGAGAGAGGATCTCGTTTCGGACAATATAAGGCCAGGAGATGGAGTTGTATGGGACGCATTCGCATTCTGCACAAAGGAACGAGGTCCACTAGACTTGCCATTAGTCCCAGAAGGCGTAACCAGGCCAAGGCTGGAGCGATCGTGATGGCAAAGAATAGATTCACACATTGTATAAGGTTGTGAATCCTTTCCTCTGTTGGTGTTGAAATGCCCCAGTGGAGATCGAGCACGGCACCAAGGCAGGTGGGGTGAAAGATTGGATCAGATGCGATTTCTTGCCAGAGACAGGGTTGTATCTATGGCCCAGTGGGTCTCGGCCTCCGATTGTCCTACTACGAGCCAGTCGTCAAGATACGCAAAAATTTGCACGTGATGCAAGCGAAGAATGGCTGCGACAGTCTTTGCAAAATGGGTAAACACCCTTGGGGCTGTCGAAATGCCGAAAGGAAGTGATCGGAACTCGAACATCATTCCCCGATATTGAAAACGGAGAAAATGACGGTGATGTTTGAACATTGGAACATGCAGGTAAGCGTCTTTCAGGTCTAATGTTGACACCCAAGCTGGAATCGTCAGGCAATCTAGAACCGTACGAAGGGTTTCCATTCTGAACCGGCGGGGCCGAATGTACCTGTTTAATGGCTTTAGGTTTAGGATTGGACGCCATTCCCCGGTTTTCTTTGGGGTTAGAAAGAAGGAAGAAATGAATCCCCGCTTGGAGTCCTCCACTGGAACTTGATAAATCGCCTGTTTCTCTAACAAGGCGAGAATCTCTGATTCGAGAGCCAAGCGTTTGGCCTGATCGGAGGGAATCGGTGTTGGCCGAGGGACATACGACGACGGAGGGATACTCGTAAACTCTATCTTGTAACCGTGAGCGACGGTGTCGAGTACCCATCTGTTGTCGGAATAGAGGGCCCAAGTCTTTGCGAAAGACTGAAGGCGACCCCCTATGGGCCCGTAGTAGGGGGGGCGCTAATGGGGGGGGGGGGGGGGGGGAGGGGGCATCACCGCCGCCATGGCCTACCCTGACCGCTCTCATAGTTGGCCTTGGAGCGAGGGTATATGAGGGACCGGAGCCACGACTATGACCACCAAAACCGGAGCTAGGTGTCAACAAAGGCTGAGGCTGATGAGTAGGGGAGCCTGAGTAGGGGTTGGCCGGGCTGGCTAACGGAGACCTGCCGGAACCCTTAAAAGGCTGTAAAGGCTAACGAGGAAAACGCAGACCGGAACCTCACTTGCTACCACGACCAGCGGGAGACGAACCTTGAGTCGGCTTTCGCTGGTTGATCTTATCCGTTGCCTTGATCCGCTTAGCCTCTTCTTCAAGGGTTAGCTGAAACTTCCCATTGAAAAGGTCTGTACCTAACCGAGAGAGAGCCTCGAGCCAGGTACGAGCCCCTTCAGTAGGCAGATAGATGGCATCCAGTACGTTACCCCGACGTATAGATGTAGAAAAGGAAGAAATCCTTGTAAACTGATCCATACAGACACGTAGGTAGTCGTCCAGACACCGAAAGCCTAGTTTAACGTTCTCGGGAGCCACTTCGGAATCCGCTTTACATGAACAAACCAGATACTCCGAAAGCAACTGCAAAAAACATGTAACTCGAAGGCCCGCCTTGGAGGCTTTGTCAACCTTGACTAGAGTGTCTTCAAGAGTGTTGCGTTCTTTACTTGAAAACGGTGATTTAAGTGTCGAGCGTCCACCAGAGTCAGCCGCAATCTTGTCTCTAACAGCATCTGGTAAGGTGGGAACTGAAAGATACGTCTCGTAATCCTTCTTAGGAACCCGGAAATGACGCACGTCTCACTTGGCCACCGGTCGCCATTTCTAAACTCCGGTAATGACCTCGATACGATCCGCACACGTGCGATCAACCGGGAGGACCAGGAAGGACTGAGCCTTAGAATCAGGAGGACCAGTGCGTTTTTTAAAGGATTTACGAACCTCGCTACCGGGGGTCAAATCCTCCACATCTGGGATATGTAGAACACGAACCATATCATGCATGACATGACGCAATCTAAGATTTGAAGAAGACAAATTCACCGACTCTACGGTGCCATTGTCCGATGAATAATCACCAGGTGGATTAAGTTGTGCGGGGGGTAAGAAAGTGTCAGACTTCTTACCGCCATCCGGAGCTGACCCCGCCCCCCGCGGAGGCGAAGGGACAGAAATGTCCGGGGGTCGAGGACGGGAATCAGAATCTTCTGAAAAATTATCAGATGGAAACAAGGAAACGATTCCCTCCGAATCCTGGCCGGGGTCTGCAATGGTGGCCGACACTGGCACCAACACCGGCAAGGGAACATCTACTGAAGCGCTAATATTAGCTGGGCGTTGAACCAGAGCCGAAACTGTGGCTGTCAGTTGTTTCAGCATGGCCCGTGTAGAAGTGCCGGAACGGCGGCGGCAACGATCGCCCCCCGAACGGCTAGAGGAAGAAGAATAATATTCATCCGAGGACCCCGAGCTAGAGCTAGAATAACGACGCCTTTTCTGATGATGACGTCGATGGCGGTCGGAACGGGAAGATTTTTCCTGACCCGTAACACCGGAATTAGCACTTACATTGGGGGAAGAGGCAGGAACATTCAAAGTACTGACCCCAGATTTTTTCTTAGATTTAGTGCCGGAAGCGACGGGGACCCGAGTCCCGGAGGCTAGAGGCTTGGAAAGCTTAGCTCCGGTTCTTTTTCTGGGTTTTGAAATTACCTTTTTAACCTTCTTACCATCAGCAGGATTCAAGACTGGAACCGAAAGATCAGTCTTGCCTGAAGGACCCGTGCTGCTGGGGGCCAGAGGCCCGGAAAGCGTGTCCCCAGCAAGGGTAATAGAGGGAGGCGTAGAGGCTGGAGGCCCGAAGGCACAGCTCTAACACTTGAGTCAGAAACATTACCGGGGCTAGATGCCCGGAAAGCGTGTCCCCTGTAGAAAATAATTCTCCCCCTGTGGTATCTACAGAGTGGGAGTGAGACCGAGTTGAACTGCCGACGCACTTCGTTTAGAGTAGCGCGACTCCGCCATCTTGAATCAAAATCAAACAAAGGACTCGGAACGTTGCTTACCGCACGAGTGAAAATACAACAAAATAAAACGGGAATGGTGTGTAAAATCAAAGAAAAAGAACACAAGACACACTGGTAAAACCTGTCTTGAATCCAAAACATCTGAAAATAGTTCAATAAAGAATTAATGAAAGCTCATACAAACGTTCGAAGACCGTGACACAAACCACGTCCGGATACTCCAAACGCTAGAGAAAAAGAGGACGAGTTGGCTTAATGGACCGAGTTAGGGAGCATGGACGATGGAGGGCGCTATTGCGGTGTGGTAAAAAGAATCTAGCGTGAAAGCCTACGGCTAGGGAAATATGCAATAGTAGGTTTAACAGGTAAGGGAGTCCCTGAAGTGGACCAAAATGTTTGCACATTTTGTTAACTATGAACTGAATTCAAACTTGAAAGCAGTATAATTTAATCAAAGCCAAAGTCAAACTAAAACAGAATAGCAATTACATTGCAACATATCAGATAAACAGTCATCTTAAGCAAATGTCATATTTACAAAAATTAAAGCATATAAGGTCCTTTAAGTCCCCCCCATTTCTTTTTTGGCTTGTAATTTGCACTTTTGCTCTTAAATGCATCATGACATTTTCTTGATTCTAATTCAGTCTAGTTTCAATTTTCAAGCGGGCCTAGGTTGAGATTTATTTGGCAAACTGTAAAAGCTGGACTGATCGTACATGGATGTGTATACTGGCGTCCGACTGAAAAGTGTAGCTGGTGCTAGCGCTATTGGATGCCTGGCTAGAAAACTGGTCCCACTGCCAACAGTAGTTAATGAAGACAGTATGGGTTTGTGCACATTCAGAATAAAAAAATCTTACATACTTGATAATAATTATAATAATAATATAATAATAATAATAATATAATAACGAGTTCATATAGCGCTTTTAACTAAGATCAAAGTGCTTTACATTATTATTACCCCTGATCATTGGTCCAATTAAACATTCCGAATACCATCTCAGCTACCTGGGGAGTATACAGCTCGATGCTGCCTGTTAGGCGCAAGGAAGCTAGAATCAATCACAATAACTGGCCGCATCTCGATAATGAATGCCTGTTATTTCCCGTTCTGTCTGCGTTCCGGACGATCAGTCTGCAGTTGTCAAGGCGGGCGGGAATCTGCAGACTGGACGGGTGTGTGCGTTCAAGCACGGCGACTTTAATGAGCTAGACCAGCTGTGCACTTTTGTTATCTCAACAATGATGCAATGAATAAACATGAGTCACCGTAGACCTCATGAATACACACGGTCGGTACGCAGAATGACGTTCCGTTTTGTTATCAAACAAAACATTGTAAATTATGATTGTGTGAGCAGGAACTGGCCTTTTAAATACAAGTGAATATAATAGCGAAGCGAAGCGAAGCGAATTTGTCATCTGCAAACATTTCCAGAAAGGTTTCTGTAATTAATATAATAATTTATTTCATGGCGAGAATATGAACTGGCCGTATATGAATGTTAATTTCACCGAAACCTTTAGGCTTTAAACCGAGTTTTCTTACAAAGATCGTAACAAAAGCCAATGGTACATGGAACATAATCACTGCGTAAGATAACTGCCAGGATAACCCCTCTTTTTTGTCATTCTAACAAAATATTTCACTGCATTTTGCTCCCAGATTGCCGTATTTCAATGCAAATTAATGTTTTGGAAGTTCTCCACTTCACCGCAATGAAATAAAAAACGAGTCACCATCGACGACCTGGCTAAGGGTTTGGAAGATAAGTCACAGATCGACCTGATTCTACTCGACTTCGCTAAAGCCTTCGACAAGGTATCCCATCGTCGTCTACTTCTCAAAACTCAGTTCTACGGCATCCGAGGAAACATCCTGAAATGGACAACAGACTTCCTGAGTAACCGCACCCAACAAGTTCTCCTTGAAGGCCAGACTAGTTCTGAATCCAATGTGACATCTGGTGTACCACAAGGGAGCGTCCTAGGACCCCCGTTATTCTTGATATTTATCAATGACCTACCAGAACGCGTCATCAACTCTACAACCAGACTCTTCGCAGATGACAGTGTACTCTACAGAAGAATTTCATCACCTGTAGACAGTGCCTACCTTCAAGAAGATCTGAATGCACTTCAAGAGTGGGAGACTGAGTGGCTCATGGAATTCAACGCAACTAAGTGCCAAGTCCTACGTATCACCAACAAACGCACTCCTATCACAACGACCTACACCATCCACGGGTACGAATTGGAACTCGTAGACTCGGCCAAATATCTAGGAGTGCATATAGACTCAAAGCTAAACTTCAACATGCACGTAGATACAGTCACCAAGAAGGCAAATTCTACCCGTGCCTTCTTGAGCCGCAACCTCAGTCATTGCAGCCGAAAGGTCAAGGAAAGTAGCTACACCATGTTTGTCAGACCAATAGCAGAATATGCATCAACATCATGGAACCCCCACACTCAACGTAACATAAAAAACTGGAACAAGTTCAGCGTAGTTCAGCAAGATTTGACAGGCGACTGGCGACTATGACTGGTCAAGCAGTGCTACTGACATGATCAAAGATCTCCATTGGCGTTCCCTAGCTGATAGACGGTACTTAGCTGGGCTGGAAATGATGTACCGCATTCGGTTTGACTTGATCGACATCAAATGGTCCCAGTACCTCATACCATCCACAACTACCACCAGAGGTCATGCGTCTCGCTTCCAGTGCCCATACTCAAGCTCACAAGCGTATACCAACTCCTTCTTTCCTCGCACACGGCGTGACTGGAACACACTTAAGAAGGACCCTGCAACATCTCCATCCCTTGACGCCTTCAAGTCTGCGCTAAGGGATCAATCAGTGATGTAAACCACATACATCACTTTTTTACTCTGCACATCTGTACATACTGCACCTGCACGCATTCACACACACACCACAGTGCGATTATACTCATCTTTTGAGGACTGCACTCCATGGAAGGAAGGAAGGAAGTTTGCCACGAAATTCTGAAGATTTGAGAAGTTTTATGCTTCTATAAGAATTACCATATGAAAACTTGAATGAACACAAATTGAGATGGGCAACATTCCGGGTTGTAAATCACTGCTTAACACTTGGAAAGAATTGTGAGGGTCTAAAAGTATGCGATTCAATTCTTATTTATTTGACGTACATAAAAGGCCAAGTAGTAAAATGTTTTAAGAAAAGAATACATGAAACAGCCGTTTTGCTGGCAGGAATTTCCCTCCAGCACGCAACGCAAACAGTCAGCTCCCAAATACAATTGCAGACTAATTCAAGTGGCTGTGATCCTGGTAACACGAAGCGTCGACGACACATCCAAAACGGTATGCATTCTAGTTTTCCGACCGCACATGCAAGACGCAGAAGGACCTGACGCACAGACTTCATGCACATTTCACCAAGTTAGTGACAAAAGGGGACATTTTGCTGCGTCGTACTACTGCAAGTAGTGGTACAGCTTCAACACCTTGGACAAATGGAATTTCCTTCTCCAAGTTGCACATGTAATTCGAATCCCGATGGTCATAACAGTTCGATATTTGACTAGTGAGGATCCGACGTTGACTCTATCTATGATCTAGACCACATGCTCCATCGCTTTGCAGGATTATTAGTATTAACAGAATCGTTTGAAATCATATTAACCTAAAGTGTTTTATAACTGGATAGTAAACTTTTTGGATTAAATACGGACTGATTTTGAGTAGAAGAGTGCGGTTAGATAGAATGATAAAATAATGGGGCATAATATTATAGTCACGTCACCATGCATGGTCACTCTGACTAATTTATATAAAAACGCATGTTTTTTTTATAAATATAAAACATCAATATTTATGATTGTATAACAATAAAACGATTTCAAAAATTAGGCATGTGAACAACCTCATCAAATGCAAAATGTAATGAACTAAGTTCAGGGCAAATATTTTCTAAAAATGAACATCGCACTGGTTGCAAATTTTATTCCCCGGCCGGGCCATGCCCGCACCGGTACGTAGGCACAGCTGCCTGCCATAATAAAACTCCCCAGCCCCAACCTCGTCCCCAGTGCTTACTTTATTTCCAACCTGGTTTCCAATAATAAACCCTGGATAGGAAACTTTCTTCCTGTATCCTGATTCGATACCGCAATTGGCTAGTAATGGATTTATATCGTGTACTTGGTGTTATTATTCACAACGTGCAGTACGTGTTTTTCGCGATCATTTGTCCATGCCTCCTCGAAAATACTAATTTCCTTTCCAATATGGTCATATTAATATGAAATATGATACTGCATGTTGTCTCGATAAAATCGTAACAGTTTAATGTAAAAAAAAATTGTGTTTTTGTAACTCACGCCGTGCTTGCGCTGCGATGAATTGACTCTGTTTTCACCCCAGACACCGCATACAAAAACAAACGCTAATGTAACGCATATCCAGGCACCAGACTATTCCTCATGTGCATACGTGTTCAAAAATCTTGCACATGCAAATGATCAAATACCAGGGTGAGAGAGCAGGTAGTGATGGGCGCGTACTGTTCGACACCCTGGGGACGAGGTTGCCCCAGCCCCACTCATACGCCTGCACGGTAAACAGCCATTGACAACTCCAATCTATCCTGGCCTTTGTGGGAAAGGGTGGCTCATTACCAAACAGAGCGTGGGAAACAAGACAAACATGTATATCATCATGGCTACGAAATTCTACCACCAATGAGAAGACCCGATGCCAACATCCGAGCAAAACTATTTCAGTCGACATGGCTGATAGGTCATAAAAGCGGCACAGCTAGGACCGCCCAAAACTCATCACGTTTGAAATTCATGCGGATTTCTCAAACTCTTCCATCATAGCAACATAATTGTCAAGGAAACCAGTGAAGGCCCTCGTAAATATTCATGAGTCAGTTTCTACCAAAATGTCTTCCATAATGATATTGGGTGATTTAAGTTCATCTACTCGTGCTCTTTTGTCTGTACTAGATATTGGTGTACTCCTAAAACTGTGAAATAGGCCTACACGACCAAGTGGTTTTCTTGTGCATAGACATTTTCAACCCTCTGAAAATTCGTATTTATTCTTTGATTATTTTTTAGCTCCCATTAAAAAAAATTGCTCGGCCGCGGTAAAACAAACTTTATTATTCGTTGATTTTGATGTCACATTCAGAAGTGAATGACACCATATTATTTCATAAAGAACACAATATATACTTTTAAAAGTATAGAGACTAACTTTATGCTGTATTTTCTAAAGATACTACGTTGTTTAGTTTTCAATATTTCTTACATATTCATTACACGATAGAGCAAAGAACATGATTACACTCATCATTTTTCTTACATCTAGATTGCGGAAATGAACTCTCTAATACCTCGCACACAGTCAAATTAAATTTATGAAAATGACAATGCATATGGAACTTCGGTAGGATATAATTACTATTTTGGGGTGTGGGGCATTAATTCTTCAAATGCTTTATTACTCCACATTAATTACAAATAATTAAATTCTAATGAATACCGAAGGGTCTCTTGATGAAGTCTAAATATTTTTGAACAACATTTCATATCATTGCCATGACGTGGTAACTTGTGATGGTCTCCCCGTCTCGTCAAGTAAATGATGGCTTCTTGAGTACCTACTCAGAAATCGACAAGGAAATGTTTACACATGTATATTATATATATTAGGCCAAGCAAATTTTCAATACATAACAGAATGTTTGATGTCAAAGGAATCCTCATTTAATTAACAATAAGTTGATTTTTAAGTCAGGGTTTAACCAATCATAACAACAAAGTTGCGATCTTATTCCCTGGACCTTTATTCTGTCCGGACGCGCGAAGAAGAAAACACCGCGATGCGGCCAGACAATGCCACACAACCCATTGCTCGCTACGCGTTTGGCACGGTCAAAGTATAGTTCAGATCCCGCTCCACACTGCACAACACAGCAACAGGGATAATACGTGCACATTACCACGTGTCAAACAAGTCTGACAACGGCTGATCCCGCTCCACACAAAATGCCATCCGCGTACAAAAATACATGCGGTAGTAGACTATCAGTCTGGTTCCAACTCTCGTCACCGTTGTCAGCCACAATTTGCTCGTTTCGCCTCTGTTGTACCATGGAGTTATTTCTCCGTGGTTACTTGTACTTGGTGCCTCTCTATTATTACAATCGAAACCGTCGGATCGAACACGTACGTATTGGCCCGGCGGGTCTGCAGAAGATCGGGCATATTCACACCTTTTGTTATTTAAATGAAGCGTTCTGGCCCGTGCCAGGACGGGTTGTCAAGGGCTCGTTTGTTTAAAAAAACAATGACGCAATGAGTGACAAAGTGCCTTGCCCAAGGACACACGCACCATAGCCGCAGGATGGACTCGAACCCACAACCTGCAGAATTACCCGCAGACCATATTAAAATTCAATGCTCCAGACTAATGATGTGCAAACCCGACCTGAAACCGAAACCAACCCGACCCGAAACCGACTTCGTGTTGGGTCGGGACGGTTTGTCCATCTTTTCAGTCGGGTCGGGTCGGTTTTGGTTTTGCATTTACATTTTCGGGTCGGGTCGGGTCGGGTCGGGTCGGTTAGCCATCTTTTGAAAAAATAGAAATAAACCAAAATAAACTGAAACAGTTGAGAAATTCAGGTGATGCAATATTATTGACAGCCACTGTGACCGCAGCCCATTGTGTGGTGTGGCCACCGAGCACACTATCAAGTTCCCACGGTATGAATTTCTCCAGTCGGATCAGGACTGACAGTGAAATAGATAGATTGTAACAGATTTCATGATACCGCGTGATGACCATGCGTTTGTTCAATAAGCAGGGTTACTCTCGATCAACCCACTGAGTATGACTGAGTGAGAGATGATGGTTTTGCAAAAGACTTCATGCCACGTGGGTAAGGGCAGGCACAAAAAAGTGATCACTTTGTCCAAGCCAGGTATTTAGGTTTTTTCAGGGTTTTTTTTTCAGGTCGGGTCGAATTGGGTCGGTTTTACCTTATTTTTTGTCAGTTCGGGTCAGGTCGGTTTGAGGGAGTTAAGATCGGTTTCAGTTGAGATTCAGTGTATATCTGTAATGTTTCGGGTCAGTTTGGCCTGGTCAACCAGACCCGATGCACATCATTACTCCAGACCACGAGACCACGGCACCCCACATACTTCACGCTAAACCTGCACGAACCAATATGAGCACACGATGTGTCCCTTCCACTGGGGCCCTTGAAACTTCTCTCTGTTCATGCGCAGAGTCCATAGGGACAAGACAATTTATCTCATACGAGTAAAGTCATATTCAAGACCTTAAAGGATCACCTTCAAGAGAATGTACTCATTTGGGCTAGAAAAAGCTTTTACCAATAAACTGATATTAGTTGGTAAGATAGTTACTGGACCCAGAAATATTTGCCCTTTTCATGCAATAGAGCCTGAAAATCACCCCTGGTGACGTACTTTCAGGACCCTTAAACGCAAAAGTTTACTTTGAACTTGTAAAACTTCTAGAATTTGCAATTATTTTTGTTCATTTACTTTTACAGAAAATCACGATGAAAAATGTCTTTCTGGAATTGTTACTGGCATATCAATATTTGGAAATGATAAATCACCCGACTTGAACGAGAAATATTGTGCCAAAAATTAAACCCCTCACTAACCAAAATCAAAAATACACAAACTTAAACTTAGGGATTTATAATAGTTTATAGATTGCACCCATGATTGCAGAATACCTTTTAAACAATTACCTGTTTTTACCCAGCATTAGTACTCTAAGTGATTTTAGAGCACCTAGTCCAGTTATATCCTCCAGCTGGTTGTCATACAGGTCCAGGAATATCAGTCTCCTCAAACTGGTGAGGTGCTCTATTTTGCGGATACTGTTGTGCTGAAAGTTGAGTAACCTGAGATGCTCCTCTCCTTCTAGAATTGGGCACACTGTAAGCCTCCTCCTGTTTTCAAAATGGTTGCCTTTGATATATTACAAACACATACAACATAACTTTCAAGTTTAAATCCAATCTCTCTAGAAATATTAACTTGTTTGGTTTTAAAAATTTTACTTCATGTCCTGCTTAGTCATAGTTCAATATGTGTTTTTTTTCACTGAAACTGTGTCAGTCTCAGCAATACAACTCCTGCAGTCACCTGTCAAGTCACTAGCTATTCAAATAAACTATTACAAAGGCATTCCTTTGTCATTGTTCATCCTGTTTCTTGTGACTTGACTTATGAAAAGAGTTGTGACGGAACCTGTGAAAGGATTTGTGGTGTACTTGACAACACTGACCTACCTATCAAGGTTCAATCTGTCTGGGTTTGCCGATCTTTCCTCCTGTGACCTGTATATGACCGGTACACCAGGGGCGACAGGACTCACCAATCATGACCTTATCCCCTGAAAGCCACAACATGGATCCGTTAATCAAATGAACAAATACATTTATAGTACCATCAGAATGCAAATCATGATGCATGATAATCCCTAACAACACTTTTTTTCTCTCACAGTAGTGTCAAAACATGAGCATATTGAAAAAAAATTTTTTTATTGTGTCCTTATACATGGCACACAATGTAGTCCTTCATAATAACCTAGTATATAAGTCAAGGATATAATCGGCTATTATGAACTGAATTTTAATATTGAAAGCAGTAGAAAACATTTGCAAAAATAAAAAAATGAAATTCCCAATCATTGGAGAACAGCTTACCAGTTTTTAATTTATTTATTTATTTTATTTGTTCTCATTTTATGGCTTTTCGGCATAGCTGCGGAAAAGCCTTTGATTTGGCCTGATTTTTAAAAACAATTGTTTCTTCTTCCATAAACGTTGTCATAAAACGTTGTCATATAACTTTGAAACTTAACATAGGCAAAAGCATAGCAGATGGTCTGTGAAGATAGATACTATGATGACGTCATTACAGGTCATGGGACGTCGTCTTAAAAGTGTATATTTTAAGGCAGCCTCGACTCCATGGGCGCGTGCGCGTTCCTTACACTAACCCTCGGCCATGATGAACCCGTAAATGATGCTGACTGGCTAATCAGAGCGAAATTGCACCCCGGGTGTGCCCATAATGCGCTCACATGCTTTGCACGTCACGTCACGTACAAACGTTTTGTTTATCAAAAGTGCGCAATGCCTATGGCATATGGATTATGGCAGCCTCGTTTTTCGCTTAAAAAACCTGTATCTTCGGTTGTAAAGGGAAGAAAGAGGTACGTACATTTAATACAAATCCTTGTTAAATAACGCGACGTCCAAACCTTATGTTTGAAAGGACTGATTCTTCAAAAACACAACTCTCAACATTTAAAGATGGCGTCGCACGTTAAACAGATAGACTGCAGCTCTAATTATAATGTGCCATATTTTGACACATTTAAATAAGACAAATCCAGGGGTTGAGATCACGCAAGGCATGATGGGAAACAACATGGTGCAGCAAGATCTCGTACCCATGGGAATGAGGTTAATTTTAAGGTCCTATATCTAGAGACCTACAAGTCACAAGATGAATTAAAAAGTCTTCTTTTTTTTATAGGTTTGCTAGGTCATAGATATTTACACAAAAATGTGGAAAATGTGTGACGTCATAATGACGTCATTAAAGTGCCATTTTTTAAAACACATACCGGTATGAGACCTGCTCCCATGAAACACAGACAAAGTTGCACAAGTTGTTTGTGAAGCATGTGAAGTCATTTGGGGTAGGAACTGTCCATTTTAAGGCTCTTGAAACCTTTCAATACGTGTATCTCATAATTGGGTTGTCAGGCTTTTATCCCTTAATCCTTCTTCCAGAGGTGATAGGGTCACAGTACCTATTTATTTATTTATTTATTATCCACATCCAACAGCAGAAAAAAACGCCAATTACAGGACTATCACATATCATATATCATATATCATTTTGAAGCTGAAAACCTCAGTAATTTGAAAAATCTATTCCTAAAAACAAATAAAAATTGTCAATTTTGTCTGGGTTTTGTGGGAGCAGGTCACATATACAGTCTTGTGGTTGCGAAGGGCGATTTCCAAAGGTTACGTTACACTTTATTTTGAATGAAACAACATGCACACAGACATGTTCACACAGGTGGGTGAAATCTTTGAAAATTAATTTCTCCCGTTTGGGAAACTGTATTTTCTTGCAACTTTCTGGGCTTATTTCTCTTATAATGATCCAAGTATGTGCTAAAATTGTTGTGATATGTTCATTACTTTTTGCTGAAATTGGAAAAATAGGTCAGTCTACGTGCAAGTTGTACCACTGGTGTTTGCAATATCTGTCAATCTTTTAAGCCTCACAAATATTAATAAGGTTTCTATCCATTATGGTGTGCAGTAAAAATGTGCATAAAAGCCTCCTTCACAAGTTATTAAATAATACATATCACCCTTTTTGCCGGCTTTCATTGGTCGATACTGAGACCCACACCAAGACCCATGCCAAGTCACGCCGAGTGACGCTAATGAATATACATGTAATATGCGCTTCGTCACTGTGTTGCTGGGCCAAAATCGGTCAACCATAGTGCCTACGGCGCTCAGGGTCTTTGCTGAAAACCACATGTTGTTTTGGACAACAAAAAATCCTTGTCCAAATTTTCCTTGGAGATTACACATGTACACTAGCATTTGCAACAACAGATTAAGCTGAAATTCGGAATATACTTAGATGATATAAGTGTTCAACTACTCGTGAAATAACAACTTGAGTAGATTCCTAGAAATTGAGATAAATACATGGATTGGGGAAGTTTTCGAACGACTGAAGGACAGCTTTACCAGTAACCAGTATTGAGGTTTCGGCATCGATGACGGCATTTTTTTTCAATGACATGAAGTTCTTCTTCCATTATAATTAGCTGTTTGGTGTACACACTGAAGCAGCTCTTGTTTTCGTTAAGATTTTTGGCTTTTCCGCATAGTTGGGGAAAAGCCTTTCTTTTTGCTCTGATTTTTTTCTTTCTTCTACTTCTTCTTTTTGTCGCCACAAAATCCCATAGACATTGTACACGTCTTTTACCGCCTGCACTTTTGCCATTCAACTTTGTCATACATCATTCAAAGTCACCAAAGGCATAGTCCTTATAGCATAGATGTGCCCAGAAGAGTGACGTCATGGTGACGTACTCATGGGTCACTGGACGTCATATTGAAGATTTCTAGATGTAATCTTTGAAAATCAATATAAAATCAACCGTGAGAGACCTGAGCTTGATCTTTGCGGGAATTGATTGAATAATACGGGATCTTCATTTTTTATCTCAAGTGAGCCAAATCACGTGACCCTTTCTTCCGGTCCACACCGGAAGTGCATTATAATTTAAAAATTGAAAAAGATGTGAACTTGCTCTTAATGATGTCAGTTATGGCTAGGTTGTACTTTACAGAAATTACTGGTGACGTCATTACATGTTAGAGCGCCCTCTAGCAGCAGGTTCAAAGATATTTAAAATGAATAATCAGTTGATGTGTGTGGCCAAGTTTGCTGCATTCACTTTATGATTAATATGTATAATTAGCTTTATGCTAAGAAAAAGTTGAAGGGGAAAAGATGATTGATGACGTCACCTGACCTGGCACATACTTGGACCACCACCCACAGATGGTCCTAGAAGAAATTTGTCATCGTGATGTCATCAGGTGTCAGGTTACGCATTAAAGATGCATTTTTCCCCATGTGTTTTGTACACGCTTTCGTCAAACCATACACTTTGACACTTTCTTAATGTGATCGACTTCAGACTTGGCACATACTTAAACCATCACCCATGATGACGTCATGATTCGGCATTCATCTTCAGACGGTTGTATAAGTGTGTGCCAGGTTTGAAGTCGATCGGACCGTATCGTATATAATTTTTGCAAAATTTGAAGAAAATATTAAAACTTGAAAAATTCATAAAAAATCAGATGATGACGTCATGATGACGTCACTTCAGATTTTGAATGCTGTTATCCATACTTACCTACCAAAAGCCAAAAAAAAAAAAGTTAACGAAAATAAGGGCTGTTTCAGTGTGTAGACCGAAACAGCTAAAAAAAAAAAAAAAAATCTTAACGAAAAACAAGAGCTGTTTTGGTGTGTACACCGAAACAGCTAACGAGAGATCTACATGTATGTCTGTTTGCAACAGAACATAGGGCTTTTCCGCATTATGCTTTTTTATCAATAACACGTCCGTGGCTATGCATGTACTACGTTTCAATCAACCAGTAACGTTTCTGTTTTAGCCTCTGAAGAAGAACTTGCTAAGTTCGCAACGTCAGGCCACATTAATTTTTAGATTTATATATTTCAGGTCCACCCAGTCAGTAAGCAGTTTGCAGCAGTCTTACTTTTTTCACGTTTCAATCGAATCGAACCTATGGCTCTTTATTTTTTATTTTTTTAAATATGCACCTTTAAGACCACATCACAAGACCCGTGATCACTTGCCGCCAGAGTGTGCTCGAATAATGCATGACGTTACTGGTCAGATTTTTGACATCGTTGAAAGCAAGTTCACATCTTTTACCAATTGCAAATAACAAGGCAATTCGGGTTCAACAGGAAAGAAGGGTCACGTGATTTTGCACGTTATATCATAAATTAAGACCATGAATTATTCTATCAATGCCCGTAAAAAAAAAACAAAATTAGATCTCTCGCTGTTGATTTTAGGTGATGACGTAATCATGATGTCACCTGGCTGTGCTCATTATTTTATTGTGGTTTTAGACTGTACCAAGTTTAAAGCCAGTCAGATGAATTTAAGTGTTAAATTTTTTAAGCAGAATATAATTGTAAATATTTTAAAAATCGGGAAAAATCTACAGATGACGTCATGGTGACGTCATTTCAGATTTTGTGTACTAGTACTATTATCTACCCACCCACTAAGTTTCATGACGATCGGACATTCCCTTACATGTGTTTAAAAAAATCGCATTGTTGATGATGTCATAATGACGTCACACAATTTCCACAATTTTGTGAATATACCTGTTACCTAACAAACATACACAAAGAATTTTGAATTTGGCATATTGCGTTCGTGAGATATGGGTTTAAAGGTCCAAAATGTCACAAAATCGATATAAACTTACACGATGACGTCATGATGGTATCACCTCAATGTTTACATATAACACATCCCGGCCTACCTACATACCGACCTACCCTCAACCCTATCGGACTTACAGTTCTGTAGATATAGGGTCTTAAAGTTTGCACATTTAAGATGACGTCACATGCCCTGTGATGACGTAATCATGATGTCACTTGGCAGTGCATATTATTCTATTGTAATTTTAGTCTGTACCAAGTTTGAAGCCAATCAGACGAATGAAAGTGTTAAATCTTGTAAGCAGAATAAAATTGTCAATATTTAAAAAATCACCAAAAATCTACCGATGACGTCATCGTGACGTCATTTCAAATTTTGAGTACTAGTATTATTATCTACCCACCTACCGTTTCATGACGGTCAAGACATTCCCTTCTATGTGTTTAATAAATCGCATTTTTGATGCCGTCATAATGATGTCACACAATTTTCACTATTTTGAGAATATACCTATTCCATAACAAACATAATACCAAAAGAATCCCCCCACAGAAGTGTGGGACGAGTCTACGAGTGATACTTACCCAAATAGCTACTACATATGCATATTTATTCAGCCGACAGGCTCAAACGCTAAAAGATTTAATCAACCAACGAGCGCCCTCTCGGGGCCTACCCATTATGCTACGTCATGAATCCGCCATTATACTTCCTCTTTTTTCTCGCGCACTAAAGGCGAAAAACCATCATAACGCGAGCCGAGAGTGGGGAGGAGGGCGGGAAGCTATTTGGGTAAGTATCACTCGTAGACTCGTCCCACACTTCTGGGGGGGGGGGGGGGGGGGGGGGGGAGTCTACTTCATTCACTTACCCAAATAGCTACTACATATGCATAGAGTGGCACCGACAACTGGTGGCCGGGTAGGCGAGACGCCCTTCAACCAAATGGTTAAACAACAGCATATATATATATATACATCATGATTTAATCCATTTAGGTTGAATATACATGTAAGGTATTACCTGCCTAGTTGGTCTCCTGGCCAGGCCAGGAAAGACTACTGTGCAGGGTAGGGTTCTTAGACGAGGACTGGTGAGATACCAGTATCGTCTTCCCCATGTTACCTCCAGTCTGGAGTATGTCACGTAGGTAGCAAGATGTGAATGTCGAGGTCGACTTTCAGCATGCTGCCTGTGAAACTTCAGAGATAGGGACCCCACTAAAAAATGTCCAGAACGTCACTACGGCGCGTACGTCATGGGCCTGGACAAGGACTCGGACAGGAGCATCCCTTTTGGACGGCCTATCCGAGTTAGCGAATTTGATTGCTTATACATCCCAACGCGAAATGGTGTCCCTTGAGTCGGGGCCATGCGGCTGCATGGTTGTAATAAAAAGCCGCCCGCAATCACCCCTGAGTGGTTAGTGTGTGCTAAATATCATTTTAGGGATCGCACAGGGCACCATAATTGTTTGCGGGGACAGAGGAGGTGGACCCAATTTTTTTTTTTTGGGGGGGGGGACGAAAATATCAGGAGGGCTAAACCCTGCTGTCTGATTTTTCGTCAGAAAGGACACTTTTGGGATCAGGCGGATCCCGCCTGGTTCCCAGTGAATACGTCTTGGATCTAAAGTCAGCGCGTGGATCTCGCTGCTACGCCTAACAGTAGCCTTGCGAGCAGAAAGGCTAGCTTTATTGACACGTGAATGAGAGGTGCCTGGCCCAAAGGTTCGTATGGAGCCTTGGCCAAAAACTTCAGGACCGAACCCAGATCTCAGGATGGGACTAGATTCCGGACTGTTAGCCTCTCATTGAACATTCCACGGGGTAGGTGAGTGATCGCCACATTAGAGGAAATGGATGAGCCATCAGCGAAGCCGTGTGAACTACTGCTATGGCTGATCGTTAATTTCGCACCATTCCTACTGACAAATTGGCTCTGAACAATGACAGTAGAAATTCTGAACAGTGGTTTAAAGAAGCACAGAGTGAATCCACAGCACCACCTACTATAATGTCGTAGTTGACTGTCATAGATTCGTCGTGTTGAGAGACGACGTCCCTTTGCGGCCGGGGCTGCAGCGTCTTCAGAAAGACCTGCTGATCGGTAAGCGAGCTTGACAGTGGCCAGCACGCTAGGTGGAGATCTCCTGGAGCCGGGTGTCGGGACAGGGATCGAGGCTAAAAGGGTAGGTCATGACAATCTGGGAGGATTAGAGGGGAGCCCACTAGGAGCCTCACCAGTCGCGGAAACCAGGGCTGGCGCAGCCAGAAGGGGGCTATCAGTAGGATCTTGCACCTGTCTCTCTCCAGCTTCCCGATGACCTTTGTAAGGATTGAGATCGGAGGGAAGGCGTAAGTGAACATGTTTGTCCAGTCTATTGATAGTGCGTTCGAGGCCCATGCCTGAGGATGATGGGATCTCGAGCAGAACACCCCGAGCTGAGTGTTGATTACGGAGGTAACCAGGTCTATGTGTGGACAACCTAGGATCGAGAAGATCTGACTTACGATTCTCTTGTTCAATGACCACTCCGTGGGAATTACTTTGCCCCTGGAGAGAGAGTCCGCTATGTCGCTTTCAGCACCAGGAATGTGAATGGCATGTAGATCTACTTTGTGTCTGGTTAGCCACTAAAACATTCCCAAGTCAGGTAGCACAGCTGGGGTGATCTTGTACCGCCCCGTTTGTTAATATATGCTACCACTGTCATGTTGTCGGTCTTGATTAGATCAGACCGGCCCACTACGTCTGCTTGGAAGTGGTGTAAGGCGTTGACTGCAGCCTAGAACATTGATATGTAGGGACCGAATGTTGTCGTCCCAAATTCCTGCAGCTTGTCGAGGGGGAGGCGTCAGAGGAGATTATGGTGTGAGGATCCCCTCTGGGGAAACTCCATCTGCACCGAATGTTCTGTTCCAATGGCCACCACCGAAGGTGTGGCCGAATGACTTCGTTGATTGAGATCACTAGAGAGATTGGATCTGTCTTGGGTCTGTCATGTGCCAAAAGATGCATGTGCAAAGGACGCATCCTCAGTCTGCACCAGGGGACCAGGTCCACTAAGCTGGCCATGATCCCTAGAAGTTTCAGCCAAGCTTGCGCTGGAGCGACTTGAACGGATAGGAAAAGTTTGACGCACTTCCGCAGGCTGGTAACGCATTCCCCTGTGGGGACGGCTATGCCCTGCGTAGATCGATCTCTGTTCCCAGAAAAGTGATTTCCTGGGACGGGATTAGTTGGGACTTCTTCTCGTTGATGATGAAGCCTAGCCTCGTTGTCAACGTATTAGTATCTCTCATATTTTGAGCAGTTTCGTCTTTTGATTTTCTCACTATCAGCCAGTCGTCAAGATCCATAAAGATCATTATGTTTTCTCGATGAAGACATGATGCAACTGCCCGCACAACCCTGGTAAACACTCTTGACGAGGTTGATTGTCCGAAGGGAAGGGCAGTTAACTCATAAGTGCGCCCCTGATACCGGAAACGTAGGAATCAGGAGTGCTCTTGGAAGATGGGGACATGTAGGTATTCGTCTTTTAGGTCTAATGACGTCCCCCACGCTGGTGTGGGTAACGACTCTAGAACTACATGGAGAGTTTCCATTTGGAAACGCTGGGTCTGACAAACTTGTTGAGCGGTTTTAGCTAGCCACCTTCTTTGGTGTTAGAAAGGAGGACAGGAAGCCTGTGAACTGTTCCATTGGTGGCACCAAGCGGACCGCTCTCTTCTTGATAAGGGATGATATCTCCTGTTCGAGAGCTAATCGTTTGTCTGTGTTTGTCGGAACCAGTGTTTCGCAAACACATATTTCCGACCAAGGGATGCTTGTAGATTCTAGTTGACAGCCGTGGCTGACTATAGAAAGCACCCTTGCGTCGCAGGTGATCTCTCTCCAGAATTTCTGAGATGACCCCCAACGAGCCTGAGTGTGGGGGTCGGCTCCGTGGGGGAGTCACCGCTGCCATCCAAGGCGGGGGGCCGATGGCCCACCGCCACATCCCCGGCCGCTAGTTAGTGCATACTGGCGCGCAGGGGCAGAGTAGGGGCGTGGAGCTGAAACCATTGCACCAGCTGATGCCTTGGCCGTCTGTTGGCGAAAGGGCTTGAATGGTTTTAGGGGAAGGGCGAAACGAGGGAGCACCTCTCATTGCCTTCTTCCCAGATAACTTGGGCTTGTTAGTAGCTGAAGGCTTCTTCAAGCTCAGTTTGTCCGCTGTTTCGATTCGTTTGGCTTCAACTTCCAGAATCTCCTGGAATTTGCCTCCGAAAAGGTCTTTGCCCATAAGAGGAAGGTCTTCTAACTTCTTCTTAGCGCCTTCGTGCGGTATGTAAAGTGCCTCCATCACGTTAGTCCTACGCGATTTGGCGGACAAGATAGAGATTCTCGTAAACTGATCTAGAGAAAAACGTAGTATTTCGTCCAGACATCGGAAGGCTGCTGCTAACATATCGGCTGGAATTTGTGAATTTTCCTCACATGCGCAGACGATATATTCAGATAATAAAAGTAAAAAGGCGCTTGTTTGTGAGCCAAATCTAGCCGCCTCATCGACTTTCTCCATTGTATCCTCCATCTACGATCGGCGCATAAACGATCAACCGGCATAGCTGGGAAAGGTGGATCTCCAGGTTCCTCCACACCAGTCTGTCGTTTGAAAGAACGACGGGTGGTCTCTGGCTTACTGCTCTCTGGTAGTTGCAGTACTAGTTGCAGTACTCGAACCATATCTCTTTGAACCAGCCTTAGCTGAGTCTCAAATGGCGAAAAATTGCCAGGGTCAGTGGCCACTTCACCTCCAGAACACCCATCTTGCGAGTGAGTGGAAGGGGGGTGAGTACTATCGACATCTATGTCAGGAACATCTTGAACAGAAGTGCCTAAATTCATAGATGGGTGTAAAGAAATTCCCAACTGCAATCTCGGGGGCGCCCAATCGCGGCCCGCAGTAGGTGGATTATCTGAGCAGACACTTATGGCAACCCCAGGATCTGGGGGCCCAGTGTGTTCCCCTCTCATCCCGCCCGAATTCGGCAGGATTGCGCCCGGATCCGGCTGAATTAAGCCCGGATCCGGCCGGACCGCGGCCGGATCGGAGCCGGATCCGGCCAGATCACACTCGGATCCGGCCAGATCACACTCGGATCCGGCAGGATTAGACCCGGATTTGGGTCCGGAAATGTGGCCGCCGGGAGTGACCTCTCAGTCACCGCTGGGGCTGATCTCCATTGTTGTTGTTTAGTGAGGGCTGCTAGCGAAACGTTGATGTCCTGGAAAGCTTTTAGAAAGATTCCGTGGATACACATTTGTTTTTTTTTTCCGATGCGTCGACTTACGGGGGGAATCCCCTGAAGAAGACGGCGCTGCCTTGTGTTTCCTTTTCTTACTTGGGGTGACTTGATTCACTGGATGAAAACTCCGATAATATCCTGGGAATTCCGGAGCATTGATCAAAGAATGACGTTGACTGCGAATCCGTGGCCCGAATTGGGAGAGGAGGCAAGTCAGTCACCGCGAGTCCTGCCCATTCCGCACGGGGGAAGCAGGAAGCTCGGAGCGCGAAGAACGCGCAGACGGGGCCGGTGAGGATTGAATCCTTTTACCGCTCCGTGACTGGTCGTCCCCGAGGGTTGCTGGAGCCAGCAGACCGGGGGGGACGAGGCGAGAGAAATTCCTGTGAAACCACGGGAAATCGACGCCGGGTTGCTAGGTGACGCCGATGGTCCGGAGACCGGCAGCGTGATCGAGCGACTAGTGGTCCCTTTTTGGGTCTACCCTGGGACCGCTGGTGGCCTTTGATGCGGCCTTTTTAACCGCGGGACCCTTACGGCTGGTCGCCTGGGGGGCCGTGGTTACACGGGGAGTTTTATCCCCGGTATCCTCACAGTGTTCCATACCGTAGGACGTATGTTTGATGCCAGTCAAAACGCGTAACACGGGATGACCGTTACAGACTACCGCGATGTCCCTGCGTGGGGAATCACTGCTATCTCGTCTTTTCGTACTATTGTACTACTGAGATAAATGCAGTTGAGAACGGCCGAGGGGAAGGGAACGACCGCTGGTCGCTGTACCCCATGGAATTTCAACTTACACGCCAGGCGAGGCGGCCGAGGGAAGGGAACGGCCAGCGGCCGATATGCCCACGAATATCTGCTATCTCGTTTGTCGCCGCACTACCGAGATAGCTTAGGACGGCCGAGGGGCAGGGAACGACCTCTGTCGATATACCCAACGAAACCTCCTCTTCTAGCTCCCCGAGCTAGCTGAAACGGTCAGGGGGAAGGGAACGACCTCTGTCGATATACCCCCACTGTACTCGTTTCGCTAGGCCCTAGCTCACCGCGAGCTTAGGGGAAACGAACGGAGAACAGGGAACGGCCGAAACCGCTGTATTCTTCGAAACGTTTCGCTAGTCCCCTGAACGGCCGAAAGTCTGACTTCCGGAACAGGGGCCCCACGTGTGGGCGACTAGCAGACCTTGTGGAGAATAACCGCACTTTCTCTCCAGGGATATACGACGCACTGTCTCCCCTAAAGGTCTATACGGATTCGTCCGTCTATGGAGTCATAAACTAAATGCACTGCTTTTTTTTTTTTTTGACAAAGAAATGTTATTATTAGATAACTGTACAACAGAAATAATAATACTAATATCTCAGGAAAGCCGACTCGGCTAAATGGGGATTGCACTCGATCCCAAAGGGAGAACCCATGATGCCTAACCGGCACTGGGCTAGTCCGCGGTGCCAACCTGGCCCCCCCGCACGTGGTGTCAGACAAAGGCTGAAAAACCTGCTACGCCACGTGAAAGAAAAACGAAAGCAAAATG
>NW_024037052.1:7208448-7258605 GCF_015706575.1 Patiria miniata | reverse complement strand
ATAAAGGTCAGCCATTGCAGCAAAAGACATGAATTTCGGGACAGAGAAACTGTTCGAATTTAATGCACTCAACACCCCACATAGACTGTTCATAACCATAGGAGTAACGTCAGGATACTACATTTAATTGTTTCCAGTGCCCATGTTAACAGTGTCAACTGAACTAAACGTCGACGCAGCAAGAATTAACGAATAATTTTGACATGAAATTGCTCTTTCATGCAGAGAACTTTTTAAATTCTGGTTTTCTGTTGAAACCCTTGTTACAAAATGTGTCATGTTGCACCGTAATTGGACCAAAAATTGCCTACGCCAGCAATCACGATTTGCATGCCCTCAAATTCTCTAGTTTTTAAAGAATTTGTGGCCATCAACTTGAGGATTTGTAAATAAGAATGGCGGAAGCCGTGCACACGACTGAGAGCTTGTGGTGCACTGAACTAATTCAAGCGAAAATTTCTACTCGAGCTGATTAGCATAAAAAGTGCCCCCACAATTTCTTTTGAAACGGAGAACCGTTTGGCTTTAAAAACGGTGGAATTGTTTTTAAATATACCCAAGACCAACTCCCTGGTTTGGGGCTTCATGTGAGGGCAGGCTTGATGAAATCACGATGAAAATGGGTCCTATTTGCCTGTGAAAGTGGAAGGATGCCACTTGTAAAATGGCTACATGCAGGCTCGGGAACTATCACTTTTCGGGAGGTGATTTTATTTGGGTGTGAATATTTTAAAATGTAATCGGCCTAATGTACCTAAAATTGAAAAGAAATGAAAACATGTAAGACAAGACAATAATTTATTTTTGTTTCAGAAACCCCCAGTGATGTTGGCTTGCATGTTTACTTACCCCTGAACTTTGTTGATTTTACACTGTTTTCAATGGCTTTGAATTAGTACAGTGGGACCCTTGTATTGTATGACATGGAGCGTGTGAGGCATCGTTTTTCAAAATGGCGATGGGCTGCAGACTTTTTTTTTTAGGGGTGATTTGGGAAGTAATAAAGACGCATTCTCCTGTCAATGTGATGGAATGTGTGATGGGCTCTGTGAGCAGCTTTCATGTGTCCTGTGCAGGTCCACGAAGAAGAAGATGAGGGTCTCTGGTGCAGAAGAAGACGCCGGGCAGCTTTCGTCGATTTAAAAGTTAAGTACTTGTAAATGTTACCCCCTCTTGAACTCAGGTCTGAAAAGTTGGATTACTGTCCTCTTTTCAGATCTGGGGGCAGGACAACCGTGTTGTTTTGTTTGATGTAATGTGGGCCCTTGTCTCTGTGTTGAAGTCAAAGAATTCATTTCCGATGCCCGCGATCTAGCCACTTGGAACACTTGCGCCAAATGTCTGAAATTATGCAACTGAAAGTTCTTATATTTTGGGAGCTTATTGTATTGTATGACAACAAGTCGAAATTGAGTGCGCGCAGCATGAAAAGAGTAACAAAATAGCATCGCGTCTGGCTGGAAATGAAGTCTTTCTTTGTATGTGTATGTGTATTTATGTGGAATTTTGAAAGATGTACATTTGTGACTGGCATTAACATTGCTCTTGCTGCTGTTGCGCAGTTTCTTTTTTGTCTTTTTGTCCGTGTGTCCTGTGCAGGTCCACGAAGAAGAAGATGAGGGTCTCTGGTGCAGAAGAAGACGCCGGGCAGCTTTCGTCGATTTAAAAGTTAAGTACTTGTAAATGTTACCCCCTCTTGAACTCAGGTCTGAAAAGTTGGATTACTGTCCTCTTTTCAGATCTGGGGGCAGGACAACCGTGTTGTTTTGTTTGATGTAATGTGGGCCCTTGTCTCTGTGTTGAAGTCAAAGAATTCATTTCCGATGCCCGCGATCTAGCCACTTGGAACACTTGCGCCAAATGTCTGAAATTATGCAACTGAAAGTTCTTATATTTTGGGAGCTTATTGTATTGTATGACAACAAGTCGAAATTGAGTGCGCGCAGCATGAAAAGAGTAACAAAATAGCATCGCGTCTGGCTGGAAATGAAGTCTTTCTTTGTATGTGTATGTGTTATTTATGTGGAATTTTGAAAGATGTACATTTGTGACTGGCATTAACATTGCTCTTGCTGCTGTTGCGCAGTTTCTTTTTTGTCTTTTTGTCCGTGTGTCCTGTGCAGGTCCACGAAGAAGAAGATGAGGGTCTCTGGTGCAGAAGAAGACGCCGGGCAGCTTTCGTCGATTTAAAAGTTAAGTACTTGTAAATGTTACCCCCTCTTGAACTCAGGTCTGAAAAGTTGGATTACTGTCCTCTTTTCAGATCTGGGGGCAGGACAACCGTGTTGTTTTGTTTGATGTAATGTGGGCCCTTGTCTCTGTGTTGAAGTCAAAGAATTCATTTCCGATGCCCGCGATCTAGCCACTTGGAACACTTGCGCCAAATGTCTGAAATTATGCAACTGAAAGTTCTTATATTTTGGGAGCTTATTGTATTGTATGACAACAAGTCGAAATTGAGTGCGCGCAGCATGAAAAGAGTAACAAAATAGCATCGCGTCTGGCTGGAAATGAAGTCTTTCTTTGTATGTGTATGTGTTATTTATGTGGAATTTTGAAAGATGTACATTTGTGACTGGCATTAACATTGCTCTTGCTGCTGTTGCGCAGTTTCTTTTTTGTCTTTTTGTCCGTGTGTCCTGTGCAGGTCCACGAAGAAGAAGATGAGGGTCTCTGGTGCAGAAGAAGACGCCGGGCAGCTTTCGTCGATTTAAAAGTTAAGTACTTGTAAATGTTACCCCCTCTTGAACTCAGGTCTGAAAAGTTGGATTACTGTCCTCTTTTCAGATCTGGGGGCAGGACAACCGTGTTGTTTTGTTTGATGTAATGTGGGCCCTTGTCTCTGTGTTGAAGTCAAAGAATTCATTTCCGATGCCCGCGATCTAGCCACTTGGAACACTTGCGCCAAATGTCTGAAATTATGCAACTGAAAGTTCTTATATTTTGGGAGCTTATTGTATTGTATGACAACAAGTCGAAATTGAGTGCGCGCAGCATGAAAAGAGTAACAAAATAGCATCGCGTCTGGCTGGAAATGAAGTCTTTCTTTGTATGTGTATGTGTTATTTATGTGGAATTTTGAAAGATGTACATTTGTGACTGGCATTAACATTGCTCTTGCTGCTGTTGCGCAGTTTCTTTTTTGTCTTTTTGTCCGTGTGTCCTGTGCAGGTCCACGAAGAAGAAGATGAGGGTCTCTGGTGCAGAAGAAGACGCCGGGCAGCTTTCGTCGATTTAAAAGTTAAGTACTTGTAAATGTTACCCCCTCTTGAACTCAGGTCTGAAAAGTTGGATTACTGTCCTCTTTTCAGATCTGGGGGCAGGACAACCGTGTTGTTTTGTTTGATGTAATGTGGGCCCTTGTCTCTGTGTTGAAGTCAAAGAATTCATTTCCGATGCCCGCGATCTAGCCACTTGGAACACTTGCGCCAAATGTCTGAAATTATGCAACTGAAAGTTCTTATATTTTGGGAGCTTATTGTATTGTATGACAACAAGTCGAAATTGAGTGCGCGCAGCATGAAAAGAGTAACAAAATAGCATCGCGTCTGGCTGGAAATGAAGTCTTTCTTTGTATGTGTATGTGTTATTTATGTGGAATTTTGAAAGATGTACATTTGTGACTGGCATTAACATTGCTCTTGCTGCTGTTGCGCAGTTTCTTTTTTGTCTTTTTGTCCGTGTGTCCTGTGCAGGTCCACGAAGAAGAAGATGAGGGTCTCTGGTGCAGAAGAAGACGCCGGGCAGCTTTCGTCGATTTAAAAGTTAAGTACTTGTAAATGTTACCCCCTCTTGAACTCAGGTCTGAAAAGTTGGATTACTGTCCTCTTTTCAGATCTGGGGGCAGGACAACCGTGTTGTTTTGTTTGATGTAATGTGGGCCCTTGTCTCTGTGTTGAAGTCAAAGAATTCATTTCCGATGCCCGCGATCTAGCCACTTGGAACACTTGCGCCAAATGTCTGAAATTATGCAACTGAAAGTTCTTATATTTTGGGAGCTTATTGTATTGTATGACAACAAGTCGAAATTGAGTGCGCGCAGCATGAAAAGAGTAACAAAATAGCATCGCGTCTGGCTGGAAATGAAGTCTTTCTTTGTATGTGTATGTGTTATTTATGTGGAATTTTGAAAGATGTACATTTGTGACTGGCATTAACATTGCTCTTGCTGCTGTTGCGCAGTTTCTTTTTTGTCTTTTTGTCCGTGTGTCCTGTGCAGGTCCACGAAGAAGAAGATGAGGGTCTCTGGTGCAGAAGAAGACGCCGGGCAGCTTTCGTCGATTTAAAAGTTAAGTACTTGTAAATGTTACCCCCTCTTGAACTCAGGTCTGAAAAGTTGGATTACTGTCCTCTTTTCAGATCTGGGGGCAGGACAACCGTGTTGTTTTGTTTGATGTAATGTGGGCCCTTGTCTCTGTGTTGAAGTCAAAGAATTCATTTCCGATGCCCGCGATCTAGCCACTTGGAACACTTGCGCCAAATGTCTGAAATTATGCAACTGAAAGTTCTTATATTTTGGGAGCTTATTGTATTGTATGACAACAAGTCGAAATTGAGTGCGCGCAGCATGAAAAGAGTAACAAAATAGCATCGCGTCTGGCTGGAAATGAAGTCTTTCTTTGTATGTGTATGTGTTATTTATGTGGAATTTTGAAAGATGTACATTTGTGACTGGCATTAACATTGCTCTTGCTGCTGTTGCGCAGTTTCTTTTTTGTCTTTTTGTCCGTGTGTCCTGTGCAGGTCCACGAAGAAGAAGATGAGGGTCTCTGGTGCAGAAGAAGACGCCGGGCAGCTTTCGTCGATTTAAAAGTTAAGTACTTGTAAATGTTACCCCCTCTTGAACTCAGGTCTGAAAAGTTGGATTACTGTCCTCTTTTCAGATCTGGGGGCAGGACAACCGTGTTGTTTTGTTTGATGTAATGTGGGCCCTTGTCTCTGTGTTGAAGTCAAAGAATTCATTTCCGATGCCCGCGATCTAGCCACTTGGAACACTTGCGCCAAATGTCTGAAATTATGCAACTGAAAGTTCTTATATTTTGGGAGCTTATTGTATTGTATGACAACAAGTCGAAATTGAGTGCGCGCAGCATGAAAAGAGTAACAAAATAGCATCGCGTCTGGCTGGAAATGAAGTCTTTCTTTGTATGTGTATGTGTTATTTATGTGGAATTTTGAAAGATGTACATTTGTGACTGGCATTAACATTGCTCTTGCTGCTGTTGCGCAGTTTCTTTTTTGTCTTTTTGTCCGTGTGTCCTGTGCAGGTCCACGAAGAAGAAGATGAGGGTCTCTGGTGCAGAAGAAGACGCCGGGCAGCTTTCGTCGATTTAAAAGTTAAGTACTTGTAAATGTTACCCCCTCTTGAACTCAGGTCTGAAAAGTTGGATTACTGTCCTCTTTTCAGATCTGGGGGCAGGACAACCGTGTTGTTTTGTTTGATGTAATGTGGGCCCTTGTCTCTGTGTTGAAGTCAAAGAATTCATTTCCGATGCCCGCGATCTAGCCACTTGGAACACTTGCGCCAAATGTCTGAAATTATGCAACTGAAAGTTCTTATATTTTGGGAGCTTATTGTATTGTATGACAACAAGTCGAAATTGAGTGCGCGCAGCATGAAAAGAGTAACAAAATAGCATCGCGTCTGGCTGGAAATGAAGTCTTTCTTTGTATGTGTATGTGTTATTTATGTGGAATTTTGAAAGATGTACATTTGTGACTGGCATTAACATTGCTCTTGCTGCTGTTGCGCAGTTTCTTTTTTGTCTTTTTGTCCGTGTGTCCTGTGCAGGTCCACGAAGAAGAAGATGAGGGTCTCTGGTGCAGAAGAAGACGCCGGGCAGCTTTCGTCGATTTAAAAGTTAAGTACTTGTAAATGTTACCCCCTCTTGAACTCAGGTCTGAAAAGTTGGATTACTGTCCTCTTTTCAGATCTGGGGGCAGGACAACCGTGTTGTTTTGTTTGATGTAATGTGGGCCCTTGTCTCTGTGTTGAAGTCAAAGAATTCATTTCCGATGCCCGCGATCTAGCCACTTGGAACACTTGCGCCAAATGTCTGAAATTATGCAACTGAAAGTTCTTATATTTTGGGAGCTTATTGTATTGTATGACAACAAGTCGAAATTGAGTGCGCGCAGCATGAAAAGAGTAACAAAATAGCATCGCGTCTGGCTGGAAATGAAGTCTTTCTTTGTATGTGTATGTGTTATTTATGTGGAATTTTGAAAGATGTACATTTGTGACTGGCATTAACATTGCTCTTGCTGCTGTTGCGCAGTTTCTTTTTTGTCTTTTTGTCCGTGTGTCCTGTGCAGGTCCACGAAGAAGAAGATGAGGGTCTCTGGTGCAGAAGAAGACGCCGGGCAGCTTTCGTCGATTTAAAAGTTAAGTACTTGTAAATGTTACCCCCTCTTGAACTCAGGTCTGAAAAGTTGGATTACTGTCCTCTTTTCAGATCTGGGGGCAGGACAACCGTGTTGTTTTGTTTGATGTAATGTGGGCCCTTGTCTCTGTGTTGAAGTCAAAGAATTCATTTCCGATGCCCGCGATCTAGCCACTTGGAACACTTGCGCCAAATGTCTGAAATTATGCAACTGAAAGTTCTTATATTTTGGGAGCTTATTGTATTGTATGACAACAAGTCGAAATTGAGTGCGCGCAGCATGAAAAGAGTAACAAAATAGCATCGCGTCTGGCTGGAAATGAAGTCTTTCTTTGTATGTGTATGTGTTATTTATGTGGAATTTTGAAAGATGTACATTTGTGACTGGCATTAACATTGCTCTTGCTGCTGTTGCGCAGTTTCTTTTTTGTCTTTTTGTCCGTGTGTCCTGTGCAGGTCCACGAAGAAGAAGATGAGGGTCTCTGGTGCAGAAGAAGACGCCGGGCAGCTTTCGTCGATTTAAAAGTTAAGTACTTGTAAATGTTACCCCCTCTTGAACTCAGGTCTGAAAAGTTGGATTACTGTCCTCTTTTCAGATCTGGGGGCAGGACAACCGTGTTGTTTTGTTTGATGTAATGTGGGCCCTTGTCTCTGTGTTGAAGTCAAAGAATTCATTTCCGATGCCCGCGATCTAGCCACTTGGAACACTTGCGCCAAATGTCTGAAATTATGCAACTGAAAGTTCTTATATTTTGGGAGCTTATTGTATTGTATGACAACAAGTCGAAATTGAGTGCGCGCAGCATGAAAAGAGTAACAAAATAGCATCGCGTCTGGCTGGAAATGAAGTCTTTCTTTGTATGTGTATGTGTTATTTATGTGGAATTTTGAAAGATGTACATTTGTGACTGGCATTAACATTGCTCTTGCTGCTGTTGCGCAGTTTCTTTTTTGTCTTTTTGTCCGTGTGTCCTGTGCAGGTCCACGAAGAAGAAGATGAGGGTCTCTGGTGCAGAAGAAGACGCCGGGCAGCTTTCGTCGATTTAAAAGTTAAGTACTTGTAAATGTTACCCCCTCTTGAACTCAGGTCTGAAAAGTTGGATTACTGTCCTCTTTTCAGATCTGGGGGCAGGACAACCGTGTTGTTTTGTTTGATGTAATGTGGGCCCTTGTCTCTGTGTTGAAGTCAAAGAATTCATTTCCGATGCCCGCGATCTAGCCACTTGGAACACTTGCGCCAAATGTCTGAAATTATGCAACTGAAAGTTCTTATATTTTGGGAGCTTATTGTATTGTATGACAACAAGTCGAAATTGAGTGCGCGCAGCATGAAAAGAGTAACAAAATAGCATCGCGTCTGGCTGGAAATGAAGTCTTTCTTTGTATGTGTATGTGTTATTTATGTGGAATTTTGAAAGATGTACATTTGTGACTGGCATTAACATTGCTCTTGCTGCTGTTGCGCAGTTTCTTTTTTGTCTTTTTGTCCGTGTGTCCTGTGCAGGTCCACGAAGAAGAAGATGAGGGTCTCTGGTGCAGAAGAAGACGCCGGGCAGCTTTCGTCGATTTAAAAGTTAAGTACTTGTAAATGTTACCCCCTCTTGAACTCAGGTCTGAAAAGTTGGATTACTGTCCTCTTTTCAGATCTGGGGGCAGGACAACCGTGTTGTTTTGTTTGATGTAATGTGGGCCCTTGTCTCTGTGTTGAAGTCAAAGAATTCATTTCCGATGCCCGCGATCTAGCCACTTGGAACACTTGCGCCAAATGTCTGAAATTATGCAACTGAAAGTTCTTATATTTTGGGAGCTTATTGTATTGTATGACAACAAGTCGAAATTGAGTGCGCGCAGCATGAAAAGAGTAACAAAATAGCATCGCGTCTGGCTGGAAATGAAGTCTTTCTTTGTATGTGTATGTGTTATTTATGTGGAATTTTGAAAGATGTACATTTGTGACTGGCATTAACATTGCTCTTGCTGCTGTTGCGCAGTTTCTTTTTTGTCTTTTTGTCCGTGTGTCCTGTGCAGGTCCACGAAGAAGAAGATGAGGGTCTCTGGTGCAGAAGAAGACGCCGGGCAGCTTTCGTCGATTTAAAAGTTAAGTACTTGTAAATGTTACCCCCTCTTGAACTCAGGTCTGAAAAGTTGGATTACTGTCCTCTTTTCAGATCTGGGGGCAGGACAACCGTGTTGTTTTGTTTGATGTAATGTGGGCCCTTGTCTCTGTGTTGAAGTCAAAGAATTCATTTCCGATGCCCGCGATCTAGCCACTTGGAACACTTGCGCCAAATGTCTGAAATTATGCAACTGAAAGTTCTTATATTTTGGGAGCTTATTGTATTGTATGACAACAAGTCGAAATTGAGTGCGCGCAGCATGAAAAGAGTAACAAAATAGCATCGCGTCTGGCTGGAAATGAAGTCTTTCTTTGTATGTGTATGTGTTATTTATGTGGAATTTTGAAAGATGTACATTTGTGACTGGCATTAACATTGCTCTTGCTGCTGTTGCGCAGTTTCTTTTTTGTCTTTTTGTCCGTGTGTCCTGTGCAGGTCCACGAAGAAGAAGATGAGGGTCTCTGGTGCAGAAGAAGACGCCGGGCAGCTTTCGTCGATTTAAAAGTTAAGTACTTGTAAATGTTACCCCCTCTTGAACTCAGGTCTGAAAAGTTGGATTACTGTCCTCTTTTCAGATCTGGGGGCAGGACAACCGTGTTGTTTTGTTTGATGTAATGTGGGCCCTTGTCTCTGTGTTGAAGTCAAAGAATTCATTTCCGATGCCCGCGATCTAGCCACTTGGAACACTTGCGCCAAATGTCTGAAATTATGCAACTGAAAGTTCTTATATTTTGGGAGCTTATTGTATTGTATGACAACAAGTCGAAATTGAGTGCGCGCAGCATGAAAAGAGTAACAAAATAGCATCGCGTCTGGCTGGAAATGAAGTCTTTCTTTGTATGTGTATGTGTTATTTATGTGGAATTTTGAAAGATGTACATTTGTGACTGGCATTAACATTGCTCTTGCTGCTGTTGCGCAGTTTCTTTTTTGTCTTTTTGTCCGTGTGTCCTGTGCAGGTCCACGAAGAAGAAGATGAGGGTCTCTGGTGCAGAAGAAGACGCCGGGCAGCTTTCGTCGATTTAAAAGTTAAGTACTTGTAAATGTTACCCCCTCTTGAACTCAGGTCTGAAAAGTTGGATTACTGTCCTCTTTTCAGATCTGGGGGCAGGACAACCGTGTTGTTTTGTTTGATGTAATGTGGGCCCTTGTCTCTGTGTTGAAGTCAAAGAATTCATTTCCGATGCCCGCGATCTAGCCACTTGGAACACTTGCGCCAAATGTCTGAAATTATGCAACTGAAAGTTCTTATATTTTGGGAGCTTATTGTATTGTATGACAACAAGTCGAAATTGAGTGCGCGCAGCATGAAAAGAGTAACAAAATAGCATCGCGTCTGGCTGGAAATGAAGTCTTTCTTTGTATGTGTATGTGTTATTTATGTGGAATTTTGAAAGATGTACATTTGTGACTGGCATTAACATTGCTCTTGCTGCTGTTGCGCAGTTTCTTTTTTGTCTTTTTGTCCGTGTGTCCTGTGCAGGTCCACGAAGAAGAAGATGAGGGTCTCTGGTGCAGAAGAAGACGCCGGGCAGCTTTCGTCGATTTAAAAGTTAAGTACTTGTAAATGTTACCCCCTCTTGAACTCAGGTCTGAAAAGTTGGATTACTGTCCTCTTTTCAGATCTGGGGGCAGGACAACCGTGTTGTTTTGTTTGATGTAATGTGGGCCCTTGTCTCTGTGTTGAAGTCAAAGAATTCATTTCCGATGCCCGCGATCTAGCCACTTGGAACACTTGCGCCAAATGTCTGAAATTATGCAACTGAAAGTTCTTATATTTTGGGAGCTTATTGTATTGTATGACAACAAGTCGAAATTGAGTGCGCGCAGCATGAAAAGAGTAACAAAATAGCATCGCGTCTGGCTGGAAATGAAGTCTTTCTTTGTATGTGTATGTGTTATTTATGTGGAATTTTGAAAGATGTACATTTGTGACTGGCATTAACATTGCTCTTGCTGCTGTTGCGCAGTTTCTTTTTTGTCTTTTTGTCCGTGTGTCCTGTGCAGGTCCACGAAGAAGAAGATGAGGGTCTCTGGTGCAGAAGAAGACGCCGGGCAGCTTTCGTCGATTTAAAAGTTAAGTACTTGTAAATGTTACCCCCTCTTGAACTCAGGTCTGAAAAGTTGGATTACTGTCCTCTTTTCAGATCTGGGGGCAGGACAACCGTGTTGTTTTGTTTGATGTAATGTGGGCCCTTGTCTCTGTGTTGAAGTCAAAGAATTCATTTCCGATGCCCGCGATCTAGCCACTTGGAACACTTGCGCCAAATGTCTGAAATTATGCAACTGAAAGTTCTTATATTTTGGGAGCTTATTGTATTGTATGACAACAAGTCGAAATTGAGTGCGCGCAGCATGAAAAGAGTAACAAAATAGCATCGCGTCTGGCTGGAAATGAAGTCTTTCTTTGTATGTGTATGTGTTATTTATGTGGAATTTTGAAAGATGTACATTTGTGACTGGCATTAACATTGCTCTTGCTGCTGTTGCGCAGTTTCTTTTTTGTCTTTTTGTCCGTGTGTCCTGTGCAGGTCCACGAAGAAGAAGATGAGGGTCTCTGGTGCAGAAGAAGACGCCGGGCAGCTTTCGTCGATTTAAAAGTTAAGTACTTGTAAATGTTACCCCCTCTTGAACTCAGGTCTGAAAAGTTGGATTACTGTCCTCTTTTCAGATCTGGGGGCAGGACAACCGTGTTGTTTTGTTTGATGTAATGTGGGCCCTTGTCTCTGTGTTGAAGTCAAAGAATTCATTTCCGATGCCCGCGATCTAGCCACTTGGAACACTTGCGCCAAATGTCTGAAATTATGCAACTGAAAGTTCTTATATTTTGGGAGCTTATTGTATTGTATGACAACAAGTCGAAATTGAGTGCGCGCAGCATGAAAAGAGTAACAAAATAGCATCGCGTCTGGCTGGAAATGAAGTCTTTCTTTGTATGTGTATGTGTTATTTATGTGGAATTTTGAAAGATGTACATTTGTGACTGGCATTAACATTGCTCTTGCTGCTGTTGCGCAGTTTCTTTTTTGTCTTTTTGTCCGTGTGTCCTGTGCAGGTCCACGAAGAAGAAGATGAGGGTCTCTGGTGCAGAAGAAGACGCCGGGCAGCTTTCGTCGATTTAAAAGTTAAGTACTTGTAAATGTTACCCCCTCTTGAACTCAGGTCTGAAAAGTTGGATTACTGTCCTCTTTTCAGATCTGGGGGCAGGACAACCGTGTTGTTTTGTTTGATGTAATGTGGGCCCTTGTCTCTGTGTTGAAGTCAAAGAATTCATTTCCGATGCCCGCGATCTAGCCACTTGGAACACTTGCGCCAAATGTCTGAAATTATGCAACTGAAAGTTCTTATATTTTGGGAGCTTATTGTATTGTATGACAACAAGTCGAAATTGAGTGCGCGCAGCATGAAAAGAGTAACAAAATAGCATCGCGTCTGGCTGGAAATGAAGTCTTTCTTTGTATGTGTATGTGTTATTTATGTGGAATTTTGAAAGATGTACATTTGTGACTGGCATTAACATTGCTCTTGCTGCTGTTGCGCAGTTTCTTTTTTGTCTTTTTGTCCGTGTGTCCTGTGCAGGTCCACGAAGAAGAAGATGAGGGTCTCTGGTGCAGAAGAAGACGCCGGGCAGCTTTCGTCGATTTAAAAGTTAAGTACTTGTAAATGTTACCCCCTCTTGAACTCAGGTCTGAAAAGTTGGATTACTGTCCTCTTTTCAGATCTGGGGGCAGGACAACCGTGTTGTTTTGTTTGATGTAATGTGGGCCCTTGTCTCTGTGTTGAAGTCAAAGAATTCATTTCCGATGCCCGCGATCTAGCCACTTGGAACACTTGCGCCAAATGTCTGAAATTATGCAACTGAAAGTTCTTATATTTTGGGAGCTTATTGTATTGTATGACAACAAGTCGAAATTGAGTGCGCGCAGCATGAAAAGAGTAACAAAATAGCATCGCGTCTGGCTGGAAATGAAGTCTTTCTTTGTATGTGTATGTGTTATTTATGTGGAATTTTGAAAGATGTACATTTGTGACTGGCATTAACATTGCTCTTGCTGCTGTTGCGCAGTTTCTTTTTTGTCTTTTTGTCCGTGTGTCCTGTGCAGGTCCACGAAGAAGAAGATGAGGGTCTCTGGTGCAGAAGAAGACGCCGGGCAGCTTTCGTCGATTTAAAAGTTAAGTACTTGTAAATGTTACCCCCTCTTGAACTCAGGTCTGAAAAGTTGGATTACTGTCCTCTTTTCAGATCTGGGGGCAGGACAACCGTGTTGTTTTGTTTGATGTAATGTGGGCCCTTGTCTCTGTGTTGAAGTCAAAGAATTCATTTCCGATGCCCGCGATCTAGCCACTTGGAACACTTGCGCCAAATGTCTGAAATTATGCAACTGAAAGTTCTTATATTTTGGGAGCTTATTGTATTGTATGACAACAAGTCGAAATTGAGTGCGCGCAGCATGAAAAGAGTAACAAAATAGCATCGCGTCTGGCTGGAAATGAAGTCTTTCTTTGTATGTGTATGTGTTATTTATGTGGAATTTTGAAAGATGTACATTTGTGACTGGCATTAACATTGCTCTTGCTGCTGTTGCGCAGTTTCTTTTTTGTCTTTTTGTCCGTGTGTCCTGTGCAGGTCCACGAAGAAGAAGATGAGGGTCTCTGGTGCAGAAGAAGACGCCGGGCAGCTTTCGTCGATTTAAAAGTTAAGTACTTGTAAATGTTACCCCCTCTTGAACTCAGGTCTGAAAAGTTGGATTACTGTCCTCTTTTCAGATCTGGGGGCAGGACAACCGTGTTGTTTTGTTTGATGTAATGTGGGCCCTTGTCTCTGTGTTGAAGTCAAAGAATTCATTTCCGATGCCCGCGATCTAGCCACTTGGAACACTTGCGCCAAATGTCTGAAATTATGCAACTGAAAGTTCTTATATTTTGGGAGCTTATTGTATTGTATGACAACAAGTCGAAATTGAGTGCGCGCAGCATGAAAAGAGTAACAAAATAGCATCGCGTCTGGCTGGAAATGAAGTCTTTCTTTGTATGTGTATGTGTTATTTATGTGGAATTTTGAAAGATGTACATTTGTGACTGGCATTAACATTGCTCTTGCTGCTGTTGCGCAGTTTCTTTTTTGTCTTTTTGTCCGTGTGTCCTGTGCAGGTCCACGAAGAAGAAGATGAGGGTCTCTGGTGCAGAAGAAGACGCCGGGCAGCTTTCGTCGATTTAAAAGTTAAGTACTTGTAAATGTTACCCCCTCTTGAACTCAGGTCTGAAAAGTTGGATTACTGTCCTCTTTTCAGATCTGGGGGCAGGACAACCGTGTTGTTTTGTTTGATGTAATGTGGGCCCTTGTCTCTGTGTTGAAGTCAAAGAATTCATTTCCGATGCCCGCGATCTAGCCACTTGGAACACTTGCGCCAAATGTCTGAAATTATGCAACTGAAAGTTCTTATATTTTGGGAGCTTATTGTATTGTATGACAACAAGTCGAAATTGAGTGCGCGCAGCATGAAAAGAGTAACAAAATAGCATCGCGTCTGGCTGGAAATGAAGTCTTTCTTTGTATGTGTATGTGTTATTTATGTGGAATTTTGAAAGATGTACATTTGTGACTGGCATTAACATTGCTCTTGCTGCTGTTGCGCAGTTTCTTTTTTGTCTTTTTGTCCGTGTGTCCTGTGCAGGTCCACGAAGAAGAAGATGAGGGTCTCTGGTGCAGAAGAAGACGCCGGGCAGCTTTCGTCGATTTAAAAGTTAAGTACTTGTAAATGTTACCCCCTCTTGAACTCAGGTCTGAAAAGTTGGATTACTGTCCTCTTTTCAGATCTGGGGGCAGGACAACCGTGTTGTTTTGTTTGATGTAATGTGGGCCCTTGTCTCTGTGTTGAAGTCAAAGAATTCATTTCCGATGCCCGCGATCTAGCCACTTGGAACACTTGCGCCAAATGTCTGAAATTATGCAACTGAAAGTTCTTATATTTTGGGAGCTTATTGTATTGTATGACAACAAGTCGAAATTGAGTGCGCGCAGCATGAAAAGAGTAACAAAATAGCATCGCGTCTGGCTGGAAATGAAGTCTTTCTTTGTATGTGTATGTGTTATTTATGTGGAATTTTGAAAGATGTACATTTGTGACTGGCATTAACATTGCTCTTGCTGCTGTTGCGCAGTTTCTTTTTTGTCTTTTTGTCCGTGTGTCCTGTGCAGGTCCACGAAGAAGAAGATGAGGGTCTCTGGTGCAGAAGAAGACGCCGGGCAGCTTTCGTCGATTTAAAAGTTAAGTACTTGTAAATGTTACCCCCTCTTGAACTCAGGTCTGAAAAGTTGGATTACTGTCCTCTTTTCAGATCTGGGGGCAGGACAACCGTGTTGTTTTGTTTGATGTAATGTGGGCCCTTGTCTCTGTGTTGAAGTCAAAGAATTCATTTCCGATGCCCGCGATCTAGCCACTTGGAACACTTGCGCCAAATGTCTGAAATTATGCAACTGAAAGTTCTTATATTTTGGGAGCTTATTGTATTGTATGACAACAAGTCGAAATTGAGTGCGCGCAGCATGAAAAGAGTAACAAAATAGCATCGCGTCTGGCTGGAAATGAAGTCTTTCTTTGTATGTGTATGTGTTATTTATGTGGAATTTTGAAAGATGTACATTTGTGACTGGCATTAACATTGCTCTTGCTGCTGTTGCGCAGTTTCTTTTTTGTCTTTTTGTCCGTGTGTCCTGTGCAGGTCCACGAAGAAGAAGATGAGGGTCTCTGGTGCAGAAGAAGACGCCGGGCAGCTTTCGTCGATTTAAAAGTTAAGTACTTGTAAATGTTACCCCCTCTTGAACTCAGGTCTGAAAAGTTGGATTACTGTCCTCTTTTCAGATCTGGGGGCAGGACAACCGTGTTGTTTTGTTTGATGTAATGTGGGCCCTTGTCTCTGTGTTGAAGTCAAAGAATTCATTTCCGATGCCCGCGATCTAGCCACTTGGAACACTTGCGCCAAATGTCTGAAATTATGCAACTGAAAGTTCTTATATTTTGGGAGCTTATTGTATTGTATGACAACAAGTCGAAATTGAGTGCGCGCAGCATGAAAAGAGTAACAAAATAGCATCGCGTCTGGCTGGAAATGAAGTCTTTCTTTGTATGTGTATGTGTTATTTATGTGGAATTTTGAAAGATGTACATTTGTGACTGGCATTAACATTGCTCTTGCTGCTGTTGCGCAGTTTCTTTTTTGTCTTTTTGTCCGTGTGTCCTGTGCAGGTCCACGAAGAAGAAGATGAGGGTCTCTGGTGCAGAAGAAGACGCCGGGCAGCTTTCGTCGATTTAAAAGTTAAGTACTTGTAAATGTTACCCCCTCTTGAACTCAGGTCTGAAAAGTTGGATTACTGTCCTCTTTTCAGATCTGGGGGCAGGACAACCGTGTTGTTTTGTTTGATGTAATGTGGGCCCTTGTCTCTGTGTTGAAGTCAAAGAATTCATTTCCGATGCCCGCGATCTAGCCACTTGGAACACTTGCGCCAAATGTCTGAAATTATGCAACTGAAAGTTCTTATATTTTGGGAGCTTATTGTATTGTATGACAACAAGTCGAAATTGAGTGCGCGCAGCATGAAAAGAGTAACAAAATAGCATCGCGTCTGGCTGGAAATGAAGTCTTTCTTTGTATGTGTATGTGTTATTTATGTGGAATTTTGAAAGATGTACATTTGTGACTGGCATTAACATTGCTCTTGCTGCTGTTGCGCAGTTTCTTTTTTGTCTTTTTGTCCGTGTGTCCTGTGCAGGTCCACGAAGAAGAAGATGAGGGTCTCTGGTGCAGAAGAAGACGCCGGGCAGCTTTCGTCGATTTAAAAGTTAAGTACTTGTAAATGTTACCCCCTCTTGAACTCAGGTCTGAAAAGTTGGATTACTGTCCTCTTTTCAGATCTGGGGGCAGGACAACCGTGTTGTTTTGTTTGATGTAATGTGGGCCCTTGTCTCTGTGTTGAAGTCAAAGAATTCATTTCCGATGCCCGCGATCTAGCCACTTGGAACACTTGCGCCAAATGTCTGAAATTATGCAACTGAAAGTTCTTATATTTTGGGAGCTTATTGTATTGTATGACAACAAGTCGAAATTGAGTGCGCGCAGCATGAAAAGAGTAACAAAATAGCATCGCGTCTGGCTGGAAATGAAGTCTTTCTTTGTATGTGTATGTGTTATTTATGTGGAATTTTGAAAGATGTACATTTGTGACTGGCATTAACATTGCTCTTGCTGCTGTTGCGCAGTTTCTTTTTTGTCTTTTTGTCCGTGTGTCCTGTGCAGGTCCACGAAGAAGAAGATGAGGGTCTCTGGTGCAGAAGAAGACGCCGGGCAGCTTTCGTCGATTTAAAAGTTAAGTACTTGTAAATGTTACCCCCTCTTGAACTCAGGTCTGAAAAGTTGGATTACTGTCCTCTTTTCAGATCTGGGGGCAGGACAACCGTGTTGTTTTGTTTGATGTAATGTGGGCCCTTGTCTCTGTGTTGAAGTCAAAGAATTCATTTCCGATGCCCGCGATCTAGCCACTTGGAACACTTGCGCCAAATGTCTGAAATTATGCAACTGAAAGTTCTTATATTTTGGGAGCTTATTGTATTGTATGACAACAAGTCGAAATTGAGTGCGCGCAGCATGAAAAGAGTAACAAAATAGCATCGCGTCTGGCTGGAAATGAAGTCTTTCTTTGTATGTGTATGTGTTATTTATGTGGAATTTTGAAAGATGTACATTTGTGACTGGCATTAACATTGCTCTTGCTGCTGTTGCGCAGTTTCTTTTTTGTCTTTTTGTCCGTGTGTCCTGTGCAGGTCCACGAAGAAGAAGATGAGGGTCTCTGGTGCAGAAGAAGACGCCGGGCAGCTTTCGTCGATTTAAAAGTTAAGTACTTGTAAATGTTACCCCCTCTTGAACTCAGGTCTGAAAAGTTGGATTACTGTCCTCTTTTCAGATCTGGGGGCAGGACAACCGTGTTGTTTTGTTTGATGTAATGTGGGCCCTTGTCTCTGTGTTGAAGTCAAAGAATTCATTTCCGATGCCCGCGATCTAGCCACTTGGAACACTTGCGCCAAATGTCTGAAATTATGCAACTGAAAGTTCTTATATTTTGGGAGCTTATTGTATTGTATGACAACAAGTCGAAATTGAGTGCGCGCAGCATGAAAAGAGTAACAAAATAGCATCGCGTCTGGCTGGAAATGAAGTCTTTCTTTGTATGTGTATGTGTTATTTATGTGGAATTTTGAAAGATGTACATTTGTGACTGGCATTAACATTGCTCTTGCTGCTGTTGCGCAGTTTCTTTTTTGTCTTTTTGTCCGTGTGTCCTGTGCAGGTCCACGAAGAAGAAGATGAGGGTCTCTGGTGCAGAAGAAGACGCCGGGCAGCTTTCGTCGATTTAAAAGTTAAGTACTTGTAAATGTTACCCCCTCTTGAACTCAGGTCTGAAAAGTTGGATTACTGTCCTCTTTTCAGATCTGGGGGCAGGACAACCGTGTTGTTTTGTTTGATGTAATGTGGGCCCTTGTCTCTGTGTTGAAGTCAAAGAATTCATTTCCGATGCCCGCGATCTAGCCACTTGGAACACTTGCGCCAAATGTCTGAAATTATGCAACTGAAAGTTCTTATATTTTGGGAGCTTATTGTATTGTATGACAACAAGTCGAAATTGAGTGCGCGCAGCATGAAAAGAGTAACAAAATAGCATCGCGTCTGGCTGGAAATGAAGTCTTTCTTTGTATGTGTATGTGTTATTTATGTGGAATTTTGAAAGATGTACATTTGTGACTGGCATTAACATTGCTCTTGCTGCTGTTGCGCAGTTTCTTTTTTGTCTTTTTGTCCGTGTGTCCTGTGCAGGTCCACGAAGAAGAAGATGAGGGTCTCTGGTGCAGAAGAAGACGCCGGGCAGCTTTCGTCGATTTAAAAGTTAAGTACTTGTAAATGTTACCCCCTCTTGAACTCAGGTCTGAAAAGTTGGATTACTGTCCTCTTTTCAGATCTGGGGGCAGGACAACCGTGTTGTTTTGTTTGATGTAATGTGGGCCCTTGTCTCTGTGTTGAAGTCAAAGAATTCATTTCCGATGCCCGCGATCTAGCCACTTGGAACACTTGCGCCAAATGTCTGAAATTATGCAACTGAAAGTTCTTATATTTTGGGAGCTTATTGTATTGTATGACAACAAGTCGAAATTGAGTGCGCGCAGCATGAAAAGAGTAACAAAATAGCATCGCGTCTGGCTGGAAATGAAGTCTTTCTTTGTATGTGTATGTGTTATTTATGTGGAATTTTGAAAGATGTACATTTGTGACTGGCATTAACATTGCTCTTGCTGCTGTTGCGCAGTTTCTTTTTTGTCTTTTTGTCCGTGTGTCCTGTGCAGGTCCACGAAGAAGAAGATGAGGGTCTCTGGTGCAGAAGAAGACGCCGGGCAGCTTTCGTCGATTTAAAAGTTAAGTACTTGTAAATGTTACCCCCTCTTGAACTCAGGTCTGAAAAGTTGGATTACTGTCCTCTTTTCAGATCTGGGGGCAGGACAACCGTGTTGTTTTGTTTGATGTAATGTGGGCCCTTGTCTCTGTGTTGAAGTCAAAGAATTCATTTCCGATGCCCGCGATCTAGCCACTTGGAACACTTGCGCCAAATGTCTGAAATTATGCAACTGAAAGTTCTTATATTTTGGGAGCTTATTGTATTGTATGACAACAAGTCGAAATTGAGTGCGCGCAGCATGAAAAGAGTAACAAAATAGCATCGCGTCTGGCTGGAAATGAAGTCTTTCTTTGTATGTGTATGTGTTATTTATGTGGAATTTTGAAAGATGTACATTTGTGACTGGCATTAACATTGCTCTTGCTGCTGTTGCGCAGTTTCTTTTTTGTCTTTTTGTCCGTGTGTCCTGTGCAGGTCCACGAAGAAGAAGATGAGGGTCTCTGGTGCAGAAGAAGACGCCGGGCAGCTTTCGTCGATTTAAAAGTTAAGTACTTGTAAATGTTACCCCCTCTTGAACTCAGGTCTGAAAAGTTGGATTACTGTCCTCTTTTCAGATCTGGGGGCAGGACAACCGTGTTGTTTTGTTTGATGTAATGTGGGCCCTTGTCTCTGTGTTGAAGTCAAAGAATTCATTTCCGATGCCCGCGATCTAGCCACTTGGAACACTTGCGCCAAATGTCTGAAATTATGCAACTGAAAGTTCTTATATTTTGGGAGCTTATTGTATTGTATGACAACAAGTCGAAATTGAGTGCGCGCAGCATGAAAAGAGTAACAAAATAGCATCGCGTCTGGCTGGAAATGAAGTCTTTCTTTGTATGTGTATGTGTTATTTATGTGGAATTTTGAAAGATGTACATTTGTGACTGGCATTAACATTGCTCTTGCTGCTGTTGCGCAGTTTCTTTTTTGTCTTTTTGTCCGTGTGTCCTGTGCAGGTCCACGAAGAAGAAGATGAGGGTCTCTGGTGCAGAAGAAGACGCCGGGCAGCTTTCGTCGATTTAAAAGTTAAGTACTTGTAAATGTTACCCCCTCTTGAACTCAGGTCTGAAAAGTTGGATTACTGTCCTCTTTTCAGATCTGGGGGCAGGACAACCGTGTTGTTTTGTTTGATGTAATGTGGGCCCTTGTCTCTGTGTTGAAGTCAAAGAATTCATTTCCGATGCCCGCGATCTAGCCACTTGGAACACTTGCGCCAAATGTCTGAAATTATGCAACTGAAAGTTCTTATATTTTGGGAGCTTATTGTATTGTATGACAACAAGTCGAAATTGAGTGCGCGCAGCATGAAAAGAGTAACAAAATAGCATCGCGTCTGGCTGGAAATGAAGTCTTTCTTTGTATGTGTATGTGTTATTTATGTGGAATTTTGAAAGATGTACATTTGTGACTGGCATTAACATTGCTCTTGCTGCTGTTGCGCAGTTTCTTTTTTGTCTTTTTGTCCGTGTGTCCTGTGCAGGTCCACGAAGAAGAAGATGAGGGTCTCTGGTGCAGAAGAAGACGCCGGGCAGCTTTCGTCGATTTAAAAGTTAAGTACTTGTAAATGTTACCCCCTCTTGAACTCAGGTCTGAAAAGTTGGATTACTGTCCTCTTTTCAGATCTGGGGGCAGGACAACCGTGTTGTTTTGTTTGATGTAATGTGGGCCCTTGTCTCTGTGTTGAAGTCAAAGAATTCATTTCCGATGCCCGCGATCTAGCCACTTGGAACACTTGCGCCAAATGTCTGAAATTATGCAACTGAAAGTTCTTATATTTTGGGAGCTTATTGTATTGTATGACAACAAGTCGAAATTGAGTGCGCGCAGCATGAAAAGAGTAACAAAATAGCATCGCGTCTGGCTGGAAATGAAGTCTTTCTTTGTATGTGTATGTGTTATTTATGTGGAATTTTGAAAGATGTACATTTGTGACTGGCATTAACATTGCTCTTGCTGCTGTTGCGCAGTTTCTTTTTTGTCTTTTTGTCCGTGTGTCCTGTGCAGGTCCACGAAGAAGAAGATGAGGGTCTCTGGTGCAGAAGAAGACGCCGGGCAGCTTTCGTCGATTTAAAAGTTAAGTACTTGTAAATGTTACCCCCTCTTGAACTCAGGTCTGAAAAGTTGGATTACTGTCCTCTTTTCAGATCTGGGGGCAGGACAACCGTGTTGTTTTGTTTGATGTAATGTGGGCCCTTGTCTCTGTGTTGAAGTCAAAGAATTCATTTCCGATGCCCGCGATCTAGCCACTTGGAACACTTGCGCCAAATGTCTGAAATTATGCAACTGAAAGTTCTTATATTTTGGGAGCTTATTGTATTGTATGACAACAAGTCGAAATTGAGTGCGCGCAGCATGAAAAGAGTAACAAAATAGCATCGCGTCTGGCTGGAAATGAAGTCTTTCTTTGTATGTGTATGTGTTATTTATGTGGAATTTTGAAAGATGTACATTTGTGACTGGCATTAACATTGCTCTTGCTGCTGTTGCGCAGTTTCTTTTTTGTCTTTTTGTCCGTGTGTCCTGTGCAGGTCCACGAAGAAGAAGATGAGGGTCTCTGGTGCAGAAGAAGACGCCGGGCAGCTTTCGTCGATTTAAAAGTTAAGTACTTGTAAATGTTACCCCCTCTTGAACTCAGGTCTGAAAAGTTGGATTACTGTCCTCTTTTCAGATCTGGGGGCAGGACAACCGTGTTGTTTTGTTTGATGTAATGTGGGCCCTTGTCTCTGTGTTGAAGTCAAAGAATTCATTTCCGATGCCCGCGATCTAGCCACTTGGAACACTTGCGCCAAATGTCTGAAATTATGCAACTGAAAGTTCTTATATTTTGGGAGCTTATTGTATTGTATGACAACAAGTCGAAATTGAGTGCGCGCAGCATGAAAAGAGTAACAAAATAGCATCGCGTCTGGCTGGAAATGAAGTCTTTCTTTGTATGTGTATGTGTTATTTATGTGGAATTTTGAAAGATGTACATTTGTGACTGGCATTAACATTGCTCTTGCTGCTGTTGCGCAGTTTCTTTTTTGTCTTTTTGTCCGTGTGTCCTGTGCAGGTCCACGAAGAAGAAGATGAGGGTCTCTGGTGCAGAAGAAGACGCCGGGCAGCTTTCGTCGATTTAAAAGTTAAGTACTTGTAAATGTTACCCCCTCTTGAACTCAGGTCTGAAAAGTTGGATTACTGTCCTCTTTTCAGATCTGGGGGCAGGACAACCGTGTTGTTTTGTTTGATGTAATGTGGGCCCTTGTCTCTGTGTTGAAGTCAAAGAATTCATTTCCGATGCCCGCGATCTAGCCACTTGGAACACTTGCGCCAAATGTCTGAAATTATGCAACTGAAAGTTCTTATATTTTGGGAGCTTATTGTATTGTATGACAACAAGTCGAAATTGAGTGCGCGCAGCATGAAAAGAGTAACAAAATAGCATCGCGTCTGGCTGGAAATGAAGTCTTTCTTTGTATGTGTATGTGTTATTTATGTGGAATTTTGAAAGATGTACATTTGTGACTGGCATTAACATTGCTCTTGCTGCTGTTGCGCAGTTTCTTTTTTGTCTTTTTGTCCGTGTGTCCTGTGCAGGTCCACGAAGAAGAAGATGAGGGTCTCTGGTGCAGAAGAAGACGCCGGGCAGCTTTCGTCGATTTAAAAGTTAAGTACTTGTAAATGTTACCCCCTCTTGAACTCAGGTCTGAAAAGTTGGATTACTGTCCTCTTTTCAGATCTGGGGGCAGGACAACCGTGTTGTTTTGTTTGATGTAATGTGGGCCCTTGTCTCTGTGTTGAAGTCAAAGAATTCATTTCCGATGCCCGCGATCTAGCCACTTGGAACACTTGCGCCAAATGTCTGAAATTATGCAACTGAAAGTTCTTATATTTTGGGAGCTTATTGTATTGTATGACAACAAGTCGAAATTGAGTGCGCGCAGCATGAAAAGAGTAACAAAATAGCATCGCGTCTGGCTGGAAATGAAGTCTTTCTTTGTATGTGTATGTGTTATTTATGTGGAATTTTGAAAGATGTACATTTGTGACTGGCATTAACATTGCTCTTGCTGCTGTTGCGCAGTTTCTTTTTTGTCTTTTTGTCCGTGTGTCCTGTGCAGGTCCACGAAGAAGAAGATGAGGGTCTCTGGTGCAGAAGAAGACGCCGGGCAGCTTTCGTCGATTTAAAAGTTAAGTACTTGTAAATGTTACCCCCTCTTGAACTCAGGTCTGAAAAGTTGGATTACTGTCCTCTTTTCAGATCTGGGGGCAGGACAACCGTGTTGTTTTGTTTGATGTAATGTGGGCCCTTGTCTCTGTGTTGAAGTCAAAGAATTCATTTCCGATGCCCGCGATCTAGCCACTTGGAACACTTGCGCCAAATGTCTGAAATTATGCAACTGAAAGTTCTTATATTTTGGGAGCTTATTGTATTGTATGACAACAAGTCGAAATTGAGTGCGCGCAGCATGAAAAGAGTAACAAAATAGCATCGCGTCTGGCTGGAAATGAAGTCTTTCTTTGTATGTGTATGTGTTATTTATGTGGAATTTTGAAAGATGTACATTTGTGACTGGCATTAACATTGCTCTTGCTGCTGTTGCGCAGTTTCTTTTTTGTCTTTTTGTCCGTGTGTCCTGTGCAGGTCCACGAAGAAGAAGATGAGGGTCTCTGGTGCAGAAGAAGACGCCGGGCAGCTTTCGTCGATTTAAAAGTTAAGTACTTGTAAATGTTACCCCCTCTTGAACTCAGGTCTGAAAAGTTGGATTACTGTCCTCTTTTCAGATCTGGGGGCAGGACAACCGTGTTGTTTTGTTTGATGTAATGTGGGCCCTTGTCTCTGTGTTGAAGTCAAAGAATTCATTTCCGATGCCCGCGATCTAGCCACTTGGAACACTTGCGCCAAATGTCTGAAATTATGCAACTGAAAGTTCTTATATTTTGGGAGCTTATTGTATTGTATGACAACAAGTCGAAATTGAGTGCGCGCAGCATGAAAAGAGTAACAAAATAGCATCGCGTCTGGCTGGAAATGAAGTCTTTCTTTGTATGTGTATGTGTTATTTATGTGGAATTTTGAAAGATGTACATTTGTGACTGGCATTAACATTGCTCTTGCTGCTGTTGCGCAGTTTCTTTTTTGTCTTTTTGTCCGTGTGTCCTGTGCAGGTCCACGAAGAAGAAGATGAGGGTCTCTGGTGCAGAAGAAGACGCCGGGCAGCTTTCGTCGATTTAAAAGTTAAGTACTTGTAAATGTTACCCCCTCTTGAACTCAGGTCTGAAAAGTTGGATTACTGTCCTCTTTTCAGATCTGGGGGCAGGACAACCGTGTTGTTTTGTTTGATGTAATGTGGGCCCTTGTCTCTGTGTTGAAGTCAAAGAATTCATTTCCGATGCCCGCGATCTAGCCACTTGGAACACTTGCGCCAAATGTCTGAAATTATGCAACTGAAAGTTCTTATATTTTGGGAGCTTATTGTATTGTATGACAACAAGTCGAAATTGAGTGCGCGCAGCATGAAAAGAGTAACAAAATAGCATCGCGTCTGGCTGGAAATGAAGTCTTTCTTTGTATGTGTATGTGTTATTTATGTGGAATTTTGAAAGATGTACATTTGTGACTGGCATTAACATTGCTCTTGCTGCTGTTGCGCAGTTTCTTTTTTGTCTTTTTGTCCGTGTGTCCTGTGCAGGTCCACGAAGAAGAAGATGAGGGTCTCTGGTGCAGAAGAAGACGCCGGGCAGCTTTCGTCGATTTAAAAGTTAAGTACTTGTAAATGTTACCCCCTCTTGAACTCAGGTCTGAAAAGTTGGATTACTGTCCTCTTTTCAGATCTGGGGGCAGGACAACCGTGTTGTTTTGTTTGATGTAATGTGGGCCCTTGTCTCTGTGTTGAAGTCAAAGAATTCATTTCCGATGCCCGCGATCTAGCCACTTGGAACACTTGCGCCAAATGTCTGAAATTATGCAACTGAAAGTTCTTATATTTTGGGAGCTTATTGTATTGTATGACAACAAGTCGAAATTGAGTGCGCGCAGCATGAAAAGAGTAACAAAATAGCATCGCGTCTGGCTGGAAATGAAGTCTTTCTTTGTATGTGTATGTGTTATTTATGTGGAATTTTGAAAGATGTACATTTGTGACTGGCATTAACATTGCTCTTGCTGCTGTTGCGCAGTTTCTTTTTTGTCTTTTTGTCCGTGTGTCCTGTGCAGGTCCACGAAGAAGAAGATGAGGGTCTCTGGTGCAGAAGAAGACGCCGGGCAGCTTTCGTCGATTTAAAAGTTAAGTACTTGTAAATGTTACCCCCTCTTGAACTCAGGTCTGAAAAGTTGGATTACTGTCCTCTTTTCAGATCTGGGGGCAGGACAACCGTGTTGTTTTGTTTGATGTAATGTGGGCCCTTGTCTCTGTGTTGAAGTCAAAGAATTCATTTCCGATGCCCGCGATCTAGCCACTTGGAACACTTGCGCCAAATGTCTGAAATTATGCAACTGAAAGTTCTTATATTTTGGGAGCTTATTGTATTGTATGACAACAAGTCGAAATTGAGTGCGCGCAGCATGAAAAGAGTAACAAAATAGCATCGCGTCTGGCTGGAAATGAAGTCTTTCTTTGTATGTGTATGTGTTATTTATGTGGAATTTTGAAAGATGTACATTTGTGACTGGCATTAACATTGCTCTTGCTGCTGTTGCGCAGTTTCTTTTTTGTCTTTTTGTCCGTGTGTCCTGTGCAGGTCCACGAAGAAGAAGATGAGGGTCTCTGGTGCAGAAGAAGACGCCGGGCAGCTTTCGTCGATTTAAAAGTTAAGTACTTGTAAATGTTACCCCCTCTTGAACTCAGGTCTGAAAAGTTGGATTACTGTCCTCTTTTCAGATCTGGGGGCAGGACAACCGTGTTGTTTTGTTTGATGTAATGTGGGCCCTTGTCTCTGTGTTGAAGTCAAAGAATTCATTTCCGATGCCCGCGATCTAGCCACTTGGAACACTTGCGCCAAATGTCTGAAATTATGCAACTGAAAGTTCTTATATTTTGGGAGCTTATTGTATTGTATGACAACAAGTCGAAATTGAGTGCGCGCAGCATGAAAAGAGTAACAAAATAGCATCGCGTCTGGCTGGAAATGAAGTCTTTCTTTGTATGTGTATGTGTTATTTATGTGGAATTTTGAAAGATGTACATTTGTGACTGGCATTAACATTGCTCTTGCTGCTGTTGCGCAGTTTCTTTTTTGTCTTTTTGTCCGTGTGTCCTGTGCAGGTCCACGAAGAAGAAGATGAGGGTCTCTGGTGCAGAAGAAGACGCCGGGCAGCTTTCGTCGATTTAAAAGTTAAGTACTTGTAAATGTTACCCCCTCTTGAACTCAGGTCTGAAAAGTTGGATTACTGTCCTCTTTTCAGATCTGGGGGCAGGACAACCGTGTTGTTTTGTTTGATGTAATGTGGGCCCTTGTCTCTGTGTTGAAGTCAAAGAATTCATTTCCGATGCCCGCGATCTAGCCACTTGGAACACTTGCGCCAAATGTCTGAAATTATGCAACTGAAAGTTCTTATATTTTGGGAGCTTATTGTATTGTATGACAACAAGTCGAAATTGAGTGCGCGCAGCATGAAAAGAGTAACAAAATAGCATCGCGTCTGGCTGGAAATGAAGTCTTTCTTTGTATGTGTATGTGTTATTTATGTGGAATTTTGAAAGATGTACATTTGTGACTGGCATTAACATTGCTCTTGCTGCTGTTGCGCAGTTTCTTTTTTGTCTTTTTGTCCGTGTGTCCTGTGCAGGTCCACGAAGAAGAAGATGAGGGTCTCTGGTGCAGAAGAAGACGCCGGGCAGCTTTCGTCGATTTAAAAGTTAAGTACTTGTAAATGTTACCCCCTCTTGAACTCAGGTCTGAAAAGTTGGATTACTGTCCTCTTTTCAGATCTGGGGGCAGGACAACCGTGTTGTTTTGTTTGATGTAATGTGGGCCCTTGTCTCTGTGTTGAAGTCAAAGAATTCATTTCCGATGCCCGCGATCTAGCCACTTGGAACACTTGCGCCAAATGTCTGAAATTATGCAACTGAAAGTTCTTATATTTTGGGAGCTTATTGTATTGTATGACAACAAGTCGAAATTGAGTGCGCGCAGCATGAAAAGAGTAACAAAATAGCATCGCGTCTGGCTGGAAATGAAGTCTTTCTTTGTATGTGTATGTGTTATTTATGTGGAATTTTGAAAGATGTACATTTGTGACTGGCATTAACATTGCTCTTGCTGCTGTTGCGCAGTTTCTTTTTTGTCTTTTTGTCCGTGTGTCCTGTGCAGGTCCACGAAGAAGAAGATGAGGGTCTCTGGTGCAGAAGAAGACGCCGGGCAGCTTTCGTCGATTTAAAAGTTAAGTACTTGTAAATGTTACCCCCTCTTGAACTCAGGTCTGAAAAGTTGGATTACTGTCCTCTTTTCAGATCTGGGGGCAGGACAACCGTGTTGTTTTGTTTGATGTAATGTGGGCCCTTGTCTCTGTGTTGAAGTCAAAGAATTCATTTCCGATGCCCGCGATCTAGCCACTTGGAACACTTGCGCCAAATGTCTGAAATTATGCAACTGAAAGTTCTTATATTTTGGGAGCTTATTGTATTGTATGACAACAAGTCGAAATTGAGTGCGCGCAGCATGAAAAGAGTAACAAAATAGCATCGCGTCTGGCTGGAAATGAAGTCTTTCTTTGTATGTGTATGTGTTATTTATGTGGAATTTTGAAAGATGTACATTTGTGACTGGCATTAACATTGCTCTTGCTGCTGTTGCGCAGTTTCTTTTTTGTCTTTTTGTCCGTGTGTCCTGTGCAGGTCCACGAAGAAGAAGATGAGGGTCTCTGGTGCAGAAGAAGACGCCGGGCAGCTTTCGTCGATTTAAAAGTTAAGTACTTGTAAATGTTACCCCCTCTTGAACTCAGGTCTGAAAAGTTGGATTACTGTCCTCTTTTCAGATCTGGGGGCAGGACAACCGTGTTGTTTTGTTTGATGTAATGTGGGCCCTTGTCTCTGTGTTGAAGTCAAAGAATTCATTTCCGATGCCCGCGATCTAGCCACTTGGAACACTTGCGCCAAATGTCTGAAATTATGCAACTGAAAGTTCTTATATTTTGGGAGCTTATTGTATTGTATGACAACAAGTCGAAATTGAGTGCGCGCAGCATGAAAAGAGTAACAAAATAGCATCGCGTCTGGCTGGAAATGAAGTCTTTCTTTGTATGTGTATGTGTTATTTATGTGGAATTTTGAAAGATGTACATTTGTGACTGGCATTAACATTGCTCTTGCTGCTGTTGCGCAGTTTCTTTTTTGTCTTTTTGTCCGTGTGTCCTGTGCAGGTCCACGAAGAAGAAGATGAGGGTCTCTGGTGCAGAAGAAGACGCCGGGCAGCTTTCGTCGATTTAAAAGTTAAGTACTTGTAAATGTTACCCCCTCTTGAACTCAGGTCTGAAAAGTTGGATTACTGTCCTCTTTTCAGATCTGGGGGCAGGACAACCGTGTTGTTTTGTTTGATGTAATGTGGGCCCTTGTCTCTGTGTTGAAGTCAAAGAATTCATTTCCGATGCCCGCGATCTAGCCACTTGGAACACTTGCGCCAAATGTCTGAAATTATGCAACTGAAAGTTCTTATATTTTGGGAGCTTATTGTATTGTATGACAACAAGTCGAAATTGAGTGCGCGCAGCATGAAAAGAGTAACAAAATAGCATCGCGTCTGGCTGGAAATGAAGTCTTTCTTTGTATGTGTATGTGTTATTTATGTGGAATTTTGAAAGATGTACATTTGTGACTGGCATTAACATTGCTCTTGCTGCTGTTGCGCAGTTTCTTTTTTGTCTTTTTGTCCGTGTGTCCTGTGCAGGTCCACGAAGAAGAAGATGAGGGTCTCTGGTGCAGAAGAAGACGCCGGGCAGCTTTCGTCGATTTAAAAGTTAAGTACTTGTAAATGTTACCCCCTCTTGAACTCAGGTCTGAAAAGTTGGATTACTGTCCTCTTTTCAGATCTGGGGGCAGGACAACCGTGTTGTTTTGTTTGATGTAATGTGGGCCCTTGTCTCTGTGTTGAAGTCAAAGAATTCATTTCCGATGCCCGCGATCTAGCCACTTGGAACACTTGCGCCAAATGTCTGAAATTATGCAACTGAAAGTTCTTATATTTTGGGAGCTTATTGTATTGTATGACAACAAGTCGAAATTGAGTGCGCGCAGCATGAAAAGAGTAACAAAATAGCATCGCGTCTGGCTGGAAATGAAGTCTTTCTTTGTATGTGTATGTGTTATTTATGTGGAATTTTGAAAGATGTACATTTGTGACTGGCATTAACATTGCTCTTGCTGCTGTTGCGCAGTTTCTTTTTTGTCTTTTTGTCCGTGTGTCCTGTGCAGGTCCACGAAGAAGAAGATGAGGGTCTCTGGTGCAGAAGAAGACGCCGGGCAGCTTTCGTCGATTTAAAAGTTAAGTACTTGTAAATGTTACCCCCTCTTGAACTCAGGTCTGAAAAGTTGGATTACTGTCCTCTTTTCAGATCTGGGGGCAGGACAACCGTGTTGTTTTGTTTGATGTAATGTGGGCCCTTGTCTCTGTGTTGAAGTCAAAGAATTCATTTCCGATGCCCGCGATCTAGCCACTTGGAACACTTGCGCCAAATGTCTGAAATTATGCAACTGAAAGTTCTTATATTTTGGGAGCTTATTGTATTGTATGACAACAAGTCGAAATTGAGTGCGCGCAGCATGAAAAGAGTAACAAAATAGCATCGCGTCTGGCTGGAAATGAAGTCTTTCTTTGTATGTGTATGTGTTATTTATGTGGAATTTTGAAAGATGTACATTTGTGACTGGCATTAACATTGCTCTTGCTGCTGTTGCGCAGTTTCTTTTTTGTCTTTTTGTCCGTGTGTCCTGTGCAGGTCCACGAAGAAGAAGATGAGGGTCTCTGGTGCAGAAGAAGACGCCGGGCAGCTTTCGTCGATTTAAAAGTTAAGTACTTGTAAATGTTACCCCCTCTTGAACTCAGGTCTGAAAAGTTGGATTACTGTCCTCTTTTCAGATCTGGGGGCAGGACAACCGTGTTGTTTTGTTTGATGTAATGTGGGCCCTTGTCTCTGTGTTGAAGTCAAAGAATTCATTTCCGATGCCCGCGATCTAGCCACTTGGAACACTTGCGCCAAATGTCTGAAATTATGCAACTGAAAGTTCTTATATTTTGGGAGCTTATTGTATTGTATGACAACAAGTCGAAATTGAGTGCGCGCAGCATGAAAAGAGTAACAAAATAGCATCGCGTCTGGCTGGAAATGAAGTCTTTCTTTGTATGTGTATGTGTTATTTATGTGGAATTTTGAAAGATGTACATTTGTGACTGGCATTAACATTGCTCTTGCTGCTGTTGCGCAGTTTCTTTTTTGTCTTTTTGTCCGTGTGTCCTGTGCAGGTCCACGAAGAAGAAGATGAGGGTCTCTGGTGCAGAAGAAGACGCCGGGCAGCTTTCGTCGATTTAAAAGTTAAGTACTTGTAAATGTTACCCCCTCTTGAACTCAGGTCTGAAAAGTTGGATTACTGTCCTCTTTTCAGATCTGGGGGCAGGACAACCGTGTTGTTTTGTTTGATGTAATGTGGGCCCTTGTCTCTGTGTTGAAGTCAAAGAATTCATTTCCGATGCCCGCGATCTAGCCACTTGGAACACTTGCGCCAAATGTCTGAAATTATGCAACTGAAAGTTCTTATATTTTGGGAGCTTATTGTATTGTATGACAACAAGTCGAAATTGAGTGCGCGCAGCATGAAAAGAGTAACAAAATAGCATCGCGTCTGGCTGGAAATGAAGTCTTTCTTTGTATGTGTATGTGTTATTTATGTGGAATTTTGAAAGATGTACATTTGTGACTGGCATTAACATTGCTCTTGCTGCTGTTGCGCAGTTTCTTTTTTGTCTTTTTGTCCGTGTGTCCTGTGCAGGTCCACGAAGAAGAAGATGAGGGTCTCTGGTGCAGAAGAAGACGCCGGGCAGCTTTCGTCGATTTAAAAGTTAAGTACTTGTAAATGTTACCCCCTCTTGAACTCAGGTCTGAAAAGTTGGATTACTGTCCTCTTTTCAGATCTGGGGGCAGGACAACCGTGTTGTTTTGTTTGATGTAATGTGGGCCCTTGTCTCTGTGTTGAAGTCAAAGAATTCATTTCCGATGCCCGCGATCTAGCCACTTGGAACACTTGCGCCAAATGTCTGAAATTATGCAACTGAAAGTTCTTATATTTTGGGAGCTTATTGTATTGTATGACAACAAGTCGAAATTGAGTGCGCGCAGCATGAAAAGAGTAACAAAATAGCATCGCGTCTGGCTGGAAATGAAGTCTTTCTTTGTATGTGTATGTGTTATTTATGTGGAATTTTGAAAGATGTACATTTGTGACTGGCATTAACATTGCTCTTGCTGCTGTTGCGCAGTTTCTTTTTTGTCTTTTTGTCCGTGTGTCCTGTGCAGGTCCACGAAGAAGAAGATGAGGGTCTCTGGTGCAGAAGAAGACGCCGGGCAGCTTTCGTCGATTTAAAAGTTAAGTACTTGTAAATGTTACCCCCTCTTGAACTCAGGTCTGAAAAGTTGGATTACTGTCCTCTTTTCAGATCTGGGGGCAGGACAACCGTGTTGTTTTGTTTGATGTAATGTGGGCCCTTGTCTCTGTGTTGAAGTCAAAGAATTCATTTCCGATGCCCGCGATCTAGCCACTTGGAACACTTGCGCCAAATGTCTGAAATTATGCAACTGAAAGTTCTTATATTTTGGGAGCTTATTGTATTGTATGACAACAAGTCGAAATTGAGTGCGCGCAGCATGAAAAGAGTAACAAAATAGCATCGCGTCTGGCTGGAAATGAAGTCTTTCTTTGTATGTGTATGTGTTATTTATGTGGAATTTTGAAAGATGTACATTTGTGACTGGCATTAACATTGCTCTTGCTGCTGTTGCGCAGTTTCTTTTTTGTCTTTTTGTCCGTGTGTCCTGTGCAGGTCCACGAAGAAGAAGATGAGGGTCTCTGGTGCAGAAGAAGACGCCGGGCAGCTTTCGTCGATTTAAAAGTTAAGTACTTGTAAATGTTACCCCCTCTTGAACTCAGGTCTGAAAAGTTGGATTACTGTCCTCTTTTCAGATCTGGGGGCAGGACAACCGTGTTGTTTTGTTTGATGTAATGTGGGCCCTTGTCTCTGTGTTGAAGTCAAAGAATTCATTTCCGATGCCCGCGATCTAGCCACTTGGAACACTTGCGCCAAATGTCTGAAATTATGCAACTGAAAGTTCTTATATTTTGGGAGCTTATTGTATTGTATGACAACAAGTCGAAATTGAGTGCGCGCAGCATGAAAAGAGTAACAAAATAGCATCGCGTCTGGCTGGAAATGAAGTCTTTCTTTGTATGTGTATGTGTTATTTATGTGGAATTTTGAAAGATGTACATTTGTGACTGGCATTAACATTGCTCTTGCTGCTGTTGCGCAGTTTCTTTTTTGTCTTTTTGTCCGTGTGTCCTGTGCAGGTCCACGAAGAAGAAGATGAGGGTCTCTGGTGCAGAAGAAGACGCCGGGCAGCTTTCGTCGATTTAAAAGTTAAGTACTTGTAAATGTTACCCCCTCTTGAACTCAGGTCTGAAAAGTTGGATTACTGTCCTCTTTTCAGATCTGGGGGCAGGACAACCGTGTTGTTTTGTTTGATGTAATGTGGGCCCTTGTCTCTGTGTTGAAGTCAAAGAATTCATTTCCGATGCCCGCGATCTAGCCACTTGGAACACTTGCGCCAAATGTCTGAAATTATGCAACTGAAAGTTCTTATATTTTGGGAGCTTATTGTATTGTATGACAACAAGTCGAAATTGAGTGCGCGCAGCATGAAAAGAGTAACAAAATAGCATCGCGTCTGGCTGGAAATGAAGTCTTTCTTTGTATGTGTATGTGTTATTTATGTGGAATTTTGAAAGATGTACATTTGTGACTGGCATTAACATTGCTCTTGCTGCTGTTGCGCAGTTTCTTTTTTGTCTTTTTGTCCGTGTGTCCTGTGCAGGTCCACGAAGAAGAAGATGAGGGTCTCTGGTGCAGAAGAAGACGCCGGGCAGCTTTCGTCGATTTAAAAGTTAAGTACTTGTAAATGTTACCCCCTCTTGAACTCAGGTCTGAAAAGTTGGATTACTGTCCTCTTTTCAGATCTGGGGGCAGGACAACCGTGTTGTTTTGTTTGATGTAATGTGGGCCCTTGTCTCTGTGTTGAAGTCAAAGAATTCATTTCCGATGCCCGCGATCTAGCCACTTGGAACACTTGCGCCAAATGTCTGAAATTATGCAACTGAAAGTTCTTATATTTTGGGAGCTTATTGTATTGTATGACAACAAGTCGAAATTGAGTGCGCGCAGCATGAAAAGAGTAACAAAATAGCATCGCGTCTGGCTGGAAATGAAGTCTTTCTTTGTATGTGTATGTGTTATTTATGTGGAATTTTGAAAGATGTACATTTGTGACTGGCATTAACATTGCTCTTGCTGCTGTTGCGCAGTTTCTTTTTTGTCTTTTTGTCCGTGTGTCCTGTGCAGGTCCACGAAGAAGAAGATGAGGGTCTCTGGTGCAGAAGAAGACGCCGGGCAGCTTTCGTCGATTTAAAAGTTAAGTACTTGTAAATGTTACCCCCTCTTGAACTCAGGTCTGAAAAGTTGGATTACTGTCCTCTTTTCAGATCTGGGGGCAGGACAACCGTGTTGTTTTGTTTGATGTAATGTGGGCCCTTGTCTCTGTGTTGAAGTCAAAGAATTCATTTCCGATGCCCGCGATCTAGCCACTTGGAACACTTGCGCCAAATGTCTGAAATTATGCAACTGAAAGTTCTTATATTTTGGGAGCTTATTGTATTGTATGACAACAAGTCGAAATTGAGTGCGCGCAGCATGAAAAGAGTAACAAAATAGCATCGCGTCTGGCTGGAAATGAAGTCTTTCTTTGTATGTGTATGTGTTATTTATGTGGAATTTTGAAAGATGTACATTTGTGACTGGCATTAACATTGCTCTTGCTGCTGTTGCGCAGTTTCTTTTTTGTCTTTTTGTCCGTGTGTCCTGTGCAGGTCCACGAAGAAGAAGATGAGGGTCTCTGGTGCAGAAGAAGACGCCGGGCAGCTTTCGTCGATTTAAAAGTTAAGTACTTGTAAATGTTACCCCCTCTTGAACTCAGGTCTGAAAAGTTGGATTACTGTCCTCTTTTCAGATCTGGGGGCAGGACAACCGTGTTGTTTTGTTTGATGTAATGTGGGCCCTTGTCTCTGTGTTGAAGTCAAAGAATTCATTTCCGATGCCCGCGATCTAGCCACTTGGAACACTTGCGCCAAATGTCTGAAATTATGCAACTGAAAGTTCTTATATTTTGGGAGCTTATTGTATTGTATGACAACAAGTCGAAATTGAGTGCGCGCAGCATGAAAAGAGTAACAAAATAGCATCGCGTCTGGCTGGAAATGAAGTCTTTCTTTGTATGTGTATGTGTTATTTATGTGGAATTTTGAAAGATGTACATTTGTGACTGGCATTAACATTGCTCTTGCTGCTGTTGCGCAGTTTCTTTTTTGTCTTTTTGTCCGTGTGTCCTGTGCAGGTCCACGAAGAAGAAGATGAGGGTCTCTGGTGCAGAAGAAGACGCCGGGCAGCTTTCGTCGATTTAAAAGTTAAGTACTTGTAAATGTTACCCCCTCTTGAACTCAGGTCTGAAAAGTTGGATTACTGTCCTCTTTTCAGATCTGGGGGCAGGACAACCGTGTTGTTTTGTTTGATGTAATGTGGGCCCTTGTCTCTGTGTTGAAGTCAAAGAATTCATTTCCGATGCCCGCGATCTAGCCACTTGGAACACTTGCGCCAAATGTCTGAAATTATGCAACTGAAAGTTCTTATATTTTGGGAGCTTATTGTATTGTATGACAACAAGTCGAAATTGAGTGCGCGCAGCATGAAAAGAGTAACAAAATAGCATCGCGTCTGGCTGGAAATGAAGTCTTTCTTTGTATGTGTATGTGTTATTTATGTGGAATTTTGAAAGATGTACATTTGTGACTGGCATTAACATTGCTCTTGCTGCTGTTGCGCAGTTTCTTTTTTGTCTTTTTGTCCGTGTGTCCTGTGCAGGTCCACGAAGAAGAAGATGAGGGTCTCTGGTGCAGAAGAAGACGCCGGGCAGCTTTCGTCGATTTAAAAGTTAAGTACTTGTAAATGTTACCCCCTCTTGAACTCAGGTCTGAAAAGTTGGATTACTGTCCTCTTTTCAGATCTGGGGGCAGGACAACCGTGTTGTTTTGTTTGATGTAATGTGGGCCCTTGTCTCTGTGTTGAAGTCAAAGAATTCATTTCCGATGCCCGCGATCTAGCCACTTGGAACACTTGCGCCAAATGTCTGAAATTATGCAACTGAAAGTTCTTATATTTTGGGAGCTTATTGTATTGTATGACAACAAGTCGAAATTGAGTGCGCGCAGCATGAAAAGAGTAACAAAATAGCATCGCGTCTGGCTGGAAATGAAGTCTTTCTTTGTATGTGTATGTGTTATTTATGTGGAATTTTGAAAGATGTACATTTGTGACTGGCATTAACATTGCTCTTGCTGCTGTTGCGCAGTTTCTTTTTTGTCTTTTTGTCCGTGTGTCCTGTGCAGGTCCACGAAGAAGAAGATGAGGGTCTCTGGTGCAGAAGAAGACGCCGGGCAGCTTTCGTCGATTTAAAAGTTAAGTACTTGTAAATGTTACCCCCTCTTGAACTCAGGTCTGAAAAGTTGGATTACTGTCCTCTTTTCAGATCTGGGGGCAGGACAACCGTGTTGTTTTGTTTGATGTAATGTGGGCCCTTGTCTCTGTGTTGAAGTCAAAGAATTCATTTCCGATGCCCGCGATCTAGCCACTTGGAACACTTGCGCCAAATGTCTGAAATTATGCAACTGAAAGTTCTTATATTTTGGGAGCTTATTGTATTGTATGACAACAAGTCGAAATTGAGTGCGCGCAGCATGAAAAGAGTAACAAAATAGCATCGCGTCTGGCTGGAAATGAAGTCTTTCTTTGTATGTGTATGTGTTATTTATGTGGAATTTTGAAAGATGTACATTTGTGACTGGCATTAACATTGCTCTTGCTGCTGTTGCGCAGTTTCTTTTTTGTCTTTTTGTCCGTGTGTCCTGTGCAGGTCCACGAAGAAGAAGATGAGGGTCTCTGGTGCAGAAGAAGACGCCGGGCAGCTTTCGTCGATTTAAAAGTTAAGTACTTGTAAATGTTACCCCCTCTTGAACTCAGGTCTGAAAAGTTGGATTACTGTCCTCTTTTCAGATCTGGGGGCAGGACAACCGTGTTGTTTTGTTTGATGTAATGTGGGCCCTTGTCTCTGTGTTGAAGTCAAAGAATTCATTTCCGATGCCCGCGATCTAGCCACTTGGAACACTTGCGCCAAATGTCTGAAATTATGCAACTGAAAGTTCTTATATTTTGGGAGCTTATTGTATTGTATGACAACAAGTCGAAATTGAGTGCGCGCAGCATGAAAAGAGTAACAAAATAGCATCGCGTCTGGCTGGAAATGAAGTCTTTCTTTGTATGTGTATGTGTTATTTATGTGGAATTTTGAAAGATGTACATTTGTGACTGGCATTAACATTGCTCTTGCTGCTGTTGCGCAGTTTCTTTTTTGTCTTTTTGTCCGTGTGTCCTGTGCAGGTCCACGAAGAAGAAGATGAGGGTCTCTGGTGCAGAAGAAGACGCCGGGCAGCTTTCGTCGATTTAAAAGTTAAGTACTTGTAAATGTTACCCCCTCTTGAACTCAGGTCTGAAAAGTTGGATTACTGTCCTCTTTTCAGATCTGGGGGCAGGACAACCGTGTTGTTTTGTTTGATGTAATGTGGGCCCTTGTCTCTGTGTTGAAGTCAAAGAATTCATTTCCGATGCCCGCGATCTAGCCACTTGGAACACTTGCGCCAAATGTCTGAAATTATGCAACTGAAAGTTCTTATATTTTGGGAGCTTATTGTATTGTATGACAACAAGTCGAAATTGAGTGCGCGCAGCATGAAAAGAGTAACAAAATAGCATCGCGTCTGGCTGGAAATGAAGTCTTTCTTTGTATGTGTATGTGTTATTTATGTGGAATTTTGAAAGATGTACATTTGTGACTGGCATTAACATTGCTCTTGCTGCTGTTGCGCAGTTTCTTTTTTGTCTTTTTGTCCGTGTGTCCTGTGCAGGTCCACGAAGAAGAAGATGAGGGTCTCTGGTGCAGAAGAAGACGCCGGGCAGCTTTCGTCGATTTAAAAGTTAAGTACTTGTAAATGTTACCCCCTCTTGAACTCAGGTCTGAAAAGTTGGATTACTGTCCTCTTTTCAGATCTGGGGGCAGGACAACCGTGTTGTTTTGTTTGATGTAATGTGGGCCCTTGTCTCTGTGTTGAAGTCAAAGAATTCATTTCCGATGCCCGCGATCTAGCCACTTGGAACACTTGCGCCAAATGTCTGAAATTATGCAACTGAAAGTTCTTATATTTTGGGAGCTTATTGTATTGTATGACAACAAGTCGAAATTGAGTGCGCGCAGCATGAAAAGAGTAACAAAATAGCATCGCGTCTGGCTGGAAATGAAGTCTTTCTTTGTATGTGTATGTGTTATTTATGTGGAATTTTGAAAGATGTACATTTGTGACTGGCATTAACATTGCTCTTGCTGCTGTTGCGCAGTTTCTTTTTTGTCTTTTTGTCCGTGTGTCCTGTGCAGGTCCACGAAGAAGAAGATGAGGGTCTCTGGTGCAGAAGAAGACGCCGGGCAGCTTTCGTCGATTTAAAAGTTAAGTACTTGTAAATGTTACCCCCTCTTGAACTCAGGTCTGAAAAGTTGGATTACTGTCCTCTTTTCAGATCTGGGGGCAGGACAACCGTGTTGTTTTGTTTGATGTAATGTGGGCCCTTGTCTCTGTGTTGAAGTCAAAGAATTCATTTCCGATGCCCGCGATCTAGCCACTTGGAACACTTGCGCCAAATGTCTGAAATTATGCAACTGAAAGTTCTTATATTTTGGGAGCTTATTGTATTGTATGACAACAAGTCGAAATTGAGTGCGCGCAGCATGAAAAGAGTAACAAAATAGCATCGCGTCTGGCTGGAAATGAAGTCTTTCTTTGTATGTGTATGTGTTATTTATGTGGAATTTTGAAAGATGTACATTTGTGACTGGCATTAACATTGCTCTTGCTGCTGTTGCGCAGTTTCTTTTTTGTCTTTTTGTCCGTGTGTCCTGTGCAGGTCCACGAAGAAGAAGATGAGGGTCTCTGGTGCAGAAGAAGACGCCGGGCAGCTTTCGTCGATTTAAAAGTTAAGTACTTGTAAATGTTACCCCCTCTTGAACTCAGGTCTGAAAAGTTGGATTACTGTCCTCTTTTCAGATCTGGGGGCAGGACAACCGTGTTGTTTTGTTTGATGTAATGTGGGCCCTTGTCTCTGTGTTGAAGTCAAAGAATTCATTTCCGATGCCCGCGATCTAGCCACTTGGAACACTTGCGCCAAATGTCTGAAATTATGCAACTGAAAGTTCTTATATTTTGGGAGCTTATTGTATTGTATGACAACAAGTCGAAATTGAGTGCGCGCAGCATGAAAAGAGTAACAAAATAGCATCGCGTCTGGCTGGAAATGAAGTCTTTCTTTGTATGTGTATGTGTTATTTATGTGGAATTTTGAAAGATGTACATTTGTGACTGGCATTAACATTGCTCTTGCTGCTGTTGCGCAGTTTCTTTTTTGTCTTTTTGTCCGTGTGTCCTGTGCAGGTCCACGAAGAAGAAGATGAGGGTCTCTGGTGCAGAAGAAGACGCCGGGCAGCTTTCGTCGATTTAAAAGTTAAGTACTTGTAAATGTTACCCCCTCTTGAACTCAGGTCTGAAAAGTTGGATTACTGTCCTCTTTTCAGATCTGGGGGCAGGACAACCGTGTTGTTTTGTTTGATGTAATGTGGGCCCTTGTCTCTGTGTTGAAGTCAAAGAATTCATTTCCGATGCCCGCGATCTAGCCACTTGGAACACTTGCGCCAAATGTCTGAAATTATGCAACTGAAAGTTCTTATATTTTGGGAGCTTATTGTATTGTATGACAACAAGTCGAAATTGAGTGCGCGCAGCATGAAAAGAGTAACAAAATAGCATCGCGTCTGGCTGGAAATGAAGTCTTTCTTTGTATGTGTATGTGTTATTTATGTGGAATTTTGAAAGATGTACATTTGTGACTGGCATTAACATTGCTCTTGCTGCTGTTGCGCAGTTTCTTTTTTGTCTTTTTGTCCGTGTGTCCTGTGCAGGTCCACGAAGAAGAAGATGAGGGTCTCTGGTGCAGAAGAAGACGCCGGGCAGCTTTCGTCGATTTAAAAGTTAAGTACTTGTAAATGTTACCCCCTCTTGAACTCAGGTCTGAAAAGTTGGATCACTGTCCTCTTTTCAGATCTGGGGGCAGGACAACCGTGTTGTTTTGTTTGATGTAATGTGGGCCCCTGTCTCTGTGTTGAAGTCAAAGAATTCATTTCCGATGCCCGCGATCTAGCCACTTGGAACACTTGCGCCAAATGTCTGAAATTATGCAACTGAAAGTTCTTATATTTTGGGAGCTTATTGTATTGTATGACAACAAGTCGAAATTGAGTGCGCGCAGCATGAAAAGAGTAACAAAATAGCATCGCGTCTGGCTGGAAATGAAGTCTTTCTTTGTATGTGTATGTGTTATTTATGTGGAATTTTGAAAGATGTACATTTGTGACTGGCATTAACATTGCTCTTGCTGCTGTTGCGCAGTTTCTTTTTTGTCTTTTTGTCCGTGTGTCCTGTGCAGGTCCACGAAGAAGAAGATGAGGGTCTCTGGTGCAGAAGAAGACGCCGGGCAGCTTTCGTCGATTTAAAAGTTAAGTACTTGTAAATTTTACCCCCTCTTGAACTCAGGTCTGAAAAGTTGGATTACTGTCCTCTTTTCAGATCTGGGGGCAGGACAACCGTGTTGTTTTGTTTGATGTAATGTGGGCCCTTGTCTCTGTGTTGAAGTCAAAGAATTCATTTCCGATGCCCGCGATCTAGCCACTTGGAACACTTGCGCCAAATGTCTGAAATTATGCAACTGAAAGTTCTTATATTTTGGGAGCTTATTGTATTGTATGACAACAAGTCGAAATTGAGTGCGCGCAGCATGAAAAGAGTAACAAAATAGCATCGCGTCTGGCTGGAAATGAAGTCTTTCTTTGTATGTGTATGTGTTATTTATGTGGAATTTTGAAAGATGTACATTTGTGACTGGCATTAACATTGCTCTTGCTGCTGTTGCGCAGTTTCTTTTTTGTCTTTTTGTCCGTGTGTCCTGTGCAGGTCCACGAAGAAGAAGATGAGGGTCTCTGGTGCAGAAGAAGACGCCGGGCAGCTTTCGTCGATTTAAAAGTTAAGTACTTGTAAATGTTACCCCCTCTTGAACTCAGGTCTGAAAAGTTGGATTACTGTCCTCTTTTCAGATCTGGGGGCAGGACAACCGTGTTGTTTTGTTTGATGTAATGTGGGCCCTTGTCTCTGTGTTGAAGTCAAAGAATTCATTTCCGATGCCCGCGATCTAGCCACTTGGAACACTTGCGCCAAATGTCTGAAATTATGCAACTGAAAGTTCTTATATTTTGGGAGCTTATTGTATTGTATGACAACAAGTCGAAATTGAGTGCGCGCAGCATGAAAAGAGTAACAAAATAGCATCGCGTCTGGCTGGAAATGAAGTCTTTCTTTGTATGTGTATGTGTTATTTATGTGGAATTTTGAAAGATGTACATTTGTGACTGGCATTAACATTGCTCTTGCTGCTGTTGCGCAGTTTCTTTTTTGTCTTTTTGTCCGTGTGTCCTGTGCAGGTCCACGAAGAAGAAGATGAGGGTCTCTGGTGCAGAAGAAGACGCCGGGCAGCTTTCGTCGATTTAAAAGTTAAGTACTTGTAAATGTTACCCCCTCTTGAACTCAGGTCTGAAAAGTTGGATCACTGTCCTCTTTTCAGATCTGGGGGCAGGACAACCGTGTTGTTTTGTTTGATGTAATGTGGGCCCCTGTCTCTGTGTTGAAGTCAAAGAATTCATTTCCGATGCCCGCGATCTAGCCACTTGGAACACTTGCGCCAAATGTCTGAAATTATGCAACTGAAAGTTCTTATATTTTGGGAGCTTATTGTATTGTATGACAACAAGTCGAAATTGAGTGCGCGCAGCATGAAAAGAGTAACAAAATAGCATCGCGTCTGGCTGGAAATGAAGTCTTTCTTTGTATGTGTATGTGTTTTTTATGTGGAATTTTGAAAGATGTACATTTGGGACTGGCATTAACATTGCTCTTGCTGCTGTTGCGCAGTTTCTTTTTTGTCTTTTTGTCCGTGTGTCCTGTGCAGGTCCACGAAGAAGAAGATGAGGGTCTTTGGTGCAGAAGAAGACGCCGGGCAGCTTTCGTCGATTTAAAAGTTAAGTACTTGTAAATTTTACCCCCTCTTGAACTCAGGTCTGAAAAGTTGGATGACTGTCCTCTTTTCAGATCTGGGGGCAGGACAACCGTGTTGTTTTGTTTGATGTAATGTGGGCCCTTGTCTCTGTGTTGAAGTCAAAGAATTCATTTCCGATGCCCGCGATCTAGCCACTTGGAACACTTGCGCCAAATGTCTGAAATTATGCAACTGAAAGTTCTTATATTTTGGGAGCTTATTGTATTGTATGACAACAAGTCGAAATTGAGTGCGCGCAGCATGAAAAGAGTAACAAAATAGCATCGCGTCTGGCTGGAAATGAAGTCTTTCTTTGTATGTGTATGTGTTATTTATGTGGAATTTTGAAAGATGTACATTTGTGACTGGCATTAACATTGCTCTTGCTGCTGTTGCGCAGTTTCTTTTTTGTCGTTTTGTCCGTGTGTCCTGTGCAGGTCCACGAAGAAGAAGATGAGGGTCTCTGGTGCAGAAGAAGACGCCGGGCAGCTTTCGTCGATTTAAAAGTTAAGTACTTGTAAATGTTACCCCCTCTTGAACTCAGGTCTGAAAAGTTGGATTACTGTCCTCTTTTCAGATCTGGGGGCAGGACAACCGTGTTGTTTTGTTTGATGTAATGTGGGCCCTTGTCTCTGTGTTGAAGTCAAAGAAGGAAGAACTGGTATGCAGCACAGACGCACCATACTCACCTACATGTGATTCTCCAGAGACACAGGTAGCCAACACGATATATAAAACTGGGACAATGAAGAATATTGGCAAGAAATTGAGAATGATCTCAATGACATCTAGCTCAATTGACCCAACCGTGACATCAGAACCAGAAAACCCCTGGGTGGACTTTGATGATATAAACATTGACCCTTTTTGTCGCCGGAAGTACCTGAGGAAGCTCCAGGGTCAAGCATCCCTTAACTTCTGACGATCGCAGAAGTTGTTGGACTCGCGTATAGTGGACTTATTCAGGTTTACACCTTCGAAAAAGAGTGTAATTTAATTGATTTATTCATAACCTCTCCAACTTAATGTTTACTTTCCTGGTGTATATAATTTCATTGTTGCGGCTTTAATCTGACACATTTATTTAATTCTAAATTGTTTACTCTAATGTGTTAAAGGGAATGTACAACATTTGCTTTTGCTTCAATTTTGGAGGATTAGTATGCTTAGCAAATATTGTTAAAATAAATTGTTTCACGTTTTGGGTTTGTAGATGCTGGAAAAACCAAGAAAATCATTCATTTTCTTGTAGTCTGGTTCCCTGACCCCACTTAAGATGAAACGGAGAATTTATAGACTTCGGGGGAATTGTAAGTTCAGAGAATTAGTCTAGCAGGCTTGTACCCCTTCACAGGTGTGTAATCAATTGCAAATAGTTTGTGCAGTTTTTGCAGCAAAGAGTTTGCAAGCAGTTTTTGAAAAAAGCCAGTTTTCTCCAATGCTGGTCGGCCGACCAGCATTGGAAAAATGCAATTTTTCTTGAAAATGTTGGCACACCAGGAGCCATGATTTTACAGGATGCTTTTAGACTGTCATTCCCTAACAATCCAGTAAGGTATTTTGTGATAATTTGATCATTTCGTTTTGAGATGTTTGCAAATGTTGTATCTTCCCTTTAATTCATTGTTAAAAAAGAAAAAATTGATTGAACAAAGATTACACATGGCGCAGAAAAAATGAAGCAGCCATTGTGGTAAAAAAAACCCATTAAATCGTTGTCATGTTAATATTTATTGTCTATGACGGCATAGGCCTATAGGATAAATGATGTCATCGCTGCCGTCTTTATTCAATCGTTTAAACGTTTATTCTATCTATAATATAACTTGATCCGCGATCAATCCTCGTCACAAAATCCTCAAGGAGGCATGATTACGCCTCACCGTAATACTCATGAATGCTGTGTCCGAAACGGGCCTCCAGAGCTACCGCTACGTACGTCTATTGTCAGCGCGTCCTCGCGTATTTTCAATGGACGCAGACCTAGACCATTTCCGATGCAGCCCTAGCTAGCACCGAGCATAGGGTAGCAGACCAATAAATAAACTTCCATAGACCCCAATGGTAAATGCTCCCACTTCAAAAATTCTGGAAAAATACTCACAACTCTCCAAGGTGTTCGAGACACACATCAAATTAAAGCTTATTTCATCATCTTTCATTTTCTTTTCAATTTTTGGGGGGGTCAACTGATGACTTTTAGGAGAAATTTCCATCTGAAGATGATCACTCCTGAAAATAGTCCTGAAGCCCATCGCCATTTTGAAAAACGATGCCTACACTCCATTGCAAAATAGAGCGCTTTTAGGGTCCAAATTACTGTGGCGTCCGTGCCGGTCGGCCGCCAGAGGGCACCAGCGCGGTTTCCACGGTGGAGCCGCGCAGTGGAGCCCCTGGTGGCCGGCCGGGGAGGCCCGTTCTTCCGGGCGGCGCATGCGCAGTAGTATTGTTGTGGCCTCGTTGCTGAAGTGTTTGCGGTGTACGTTTTTGTGGAAATAAACAGCCTGAAGCAGCAGAAACGAGTAAACCTGTGTTGGGAGTCCTTTCTTGGAGTGCGTGTGAGGAACCCCAGAAGTGTTCTACGCTACATTGGTGGCAGCGGCGGCATGCAGAAGGCGGAAAAACAGGTGAATTTTTCAGATATTTTCTGCAATGAATTCAGGAGATCACGGAAGTCTGGCACCTAACTCGCCACACGGCGAGGAGGCAGGCTGGAGTGCGGGCTCACGGAGTGGGGGCCCGTCTAGTGGATCGGCCGGCAGTACCTTCGTCACGGTGGACGAGTTGGAATCCTTTTTGCGGGATAGTCCGGGGAATTTTGGAGGGAGGAAAGGGGAAACAAGGGGGTTTCTGGGGACGGATTTTCTCATGAGGGAGGATGTGGGGGATGGTAAAGTGGAATTTCGGGACTTGGGCGGGGGGTTAAGTCATTGCAGTACGTCTACCCCTGCGGGGGGTGGGCGTGCACATTACCATAAATCATCAATGACTGGTACCCTGTCCCACGAGGGGCCGCCCCGTGCTGTAGACGGCGGCGCAGCAGACGGTTCGTTCCAATCGGAACGATCCCGAGTTGTGCTGGTCGATGCAGCGGGTGGAGCTTCGTCGGGATATACCCCAGATATTCTGTAACAACACAGTATATGCCAGGTCCCACGAGGGGCCGCCCCGTGCTGTAGACGATGGCGCAACAGACGTTTCGTTCCATTCGGAACGATCCCGATTTGTGCTGTCCGATGCAGCGGGGGCGGGGCTTCGTCGGGACATGCCCCAGTTTGTTGGTAATAAAGCCGCATATGCCGGGTCCCGCGAGGGGCCGCCCCGTGCTGTAGACGCTAGCGCAGCAGACGTTTCGTTCCATTCGGAATGATCCCGAACTGTGCTGGTTGATGCAGCGGGGGCGGGGTTTCGTCCTGGGGCAACCCGCAATCCCTACGCTCATGAAAATAGTACTGAAGTGCCACTCGGTGCTTACATGGATACAACTGGTGTGGCCTCCCATTCGGGGCGCCCCAGGCTGGATTTGCCCATATAGCGGGGGCGGGAAACCGTCCGAGCACGCATCAGGTGGCACAACTGGGCGTGGATCTCCCCCAGCAGTACTTTCGTCCCCACTATCGCAGTGCGGCGAGTCCTGACCTCCACTCGGAGCAGGCCCGCACTGCACGACTCTGTGGGACGGAGCCGGTGGACTTGCTCCGCACGGACGTCTATGGCGCGGAGCCGGCAAGGTTGCCCCGCACGGACGTCTATGGCGCGGAGCCGGCAAGGTTGCTCCGCACGGGAAACTATGGGGCAGAGCCGACAGAGTTGCTCCGCACACGAGTCAATGGACGGGAGTCCGTAGAGTTGCTCCGCACACAAGTCAATCGGGCGGAGCCTACAGAGTTGCTCCGCACGGACGTCTATGGCGCGGAGCCGGCAAGGTTGCTCCGCACGGACGTCTATGGCGCGGAGCCAGCAAGGTTGCTCCACACGGGAGTCAATGGGTCAGAGCTGCTCCGCACACAAGTCAATGGTGCGGAGCCGACAAGGTTGCTCCGCACGGGAGTTTATGGGGCGGAGCCGACAGAGTTGCTCCGCACACAAGTCAATGGAGTGGAACCCGTGGAGTTGCTCCGCACACGAGTCAATGGGGCGGAGCCGACAAAGTTGCTCCACACGGACGTCTATGGTGCGGAGCCGGCAGGGTTGCTCCGCACGGACGTCTATGGCGCAGAGCCGGCAAGGTTGCTCCGCACGGGAGTCAATGGGGCAGAGCTGCTCCGCACGCAAGTCAATGGTGCGGAGCCGACGAGGTTGCTCCGCACGGGAGTTTATGGGGCGGAGCCGACAGAGCTGCTCCGCACACGAGTCAATGGAGTGGAACCCGTGGAGTTGCTCCGCACACGAGTCAATGGACGGGGGTCCGTAGAGTTGCTCCGCACACAAGTCAATGGGGCGGAGCCGACAGAGTTGCTCCGCACGGACATCTATGGCGCGGAGCCGACAAGGTTGCTCCGCACGGGAGTCAATGGGGCAGAGCTGCTCCGCACACAAGTCAATGGTGCGGAGCCGACGAGGTTGCTCCGCACGGGAGTTAATGGGGCGGACCCGACAGAGTTGCTCCGCACACGAGTCAATGGAGTGGAACCCGTGGAGTTGCTCCGCACACGAGTCAATGGACGGGAGTCCGTAGAGTTGCTCCGCACACGAGTCAATGGGGCGGAGCCGACAGAGTTGCTCCGCACGGAAGTCTATGGCGCGGAGCCGGCAGGGTTGCTCCGCACGGACGTCTATGGCGCGGAGCCGGCAAGGTTGCTCCGCACGGGAGTCAATGGGGCAGAGCTGCTCCGCGCACAAGTCAATGGTGCGGAGCCGACGAGATTGCTCCGCACGGGAGTCAATGGGGCAGAGCTGCTCCGCACACCAGTCAATGGTGCGGAGCCGACGAGGTTGCTCCGCAAAGGAGTCAATGGGGCAGAGTTGCTCCGCACACAAGCCAATGGGATGATGCCGGCACGGTTGTTTCGCACGCAAGCCAACGGAGCGGAACCGACCCAGCTGCTCGGCCGTACACCACTGCAGTTGGGAGATCCCCTGGGACGTCACCACCCGGTGCTCCCAGGGGGGCCGACCCGGTTTCTGCCGATGTTTGGGCGGCCCCTAAACAGGCGGGGGGGCGCGCTCCCCAAGTGCCAGTCAAGCGGGGGACTACAACGCCTGATCACTTCGGGCCGGGGGGTCGGAGACCACTGATGCTCCCCAACAAGTTTGACGGGATCTCGTCATGGTCGGATTACTTGATCCATTTCGAGAGCGTTGCAGCAGTCAATCAGTGGGGTGAGGCGGAGAAGGCGATGTTCCTTGCATCTCACCTAAAGAGCACGGCCCAGGAGGCATTGGCGGATATGGTACCGGAAACGCGGAAGGAATATTCCTCCATTTTGGAAAACTTCGAGCAGCGGTTCGGGGTGACAGCACAGATTCCACTACATCGGGCTCAGTTGTCTATGCGTACGAGGGGCCGAGACGAGTCACTCAGTAGCCTAGGACAATCCATCCGACGGTTGGTGTTGAAGAGCTACCCGAAGCTGCCCACACAGGCCCGTGAGGATTTGGCGGTCGAGGCTTTCCGCAATGCCCTGCGAGAGGAACAGCTGCAGCGTCACATCTTCTCCAGGAAAGCAACGACTTTGACCGAAGCAGTCACTCTGGCGACCGAAATGGAAGCATTTCTCGAGTCGCAAGCGCAAAACAGAAAAGGGAAACCGATGGCTAGGGACGTGAGGTCGGTAGCCCAGCCTCCTCCAACCCCTGCCGAGGAACCCAAATCGGCTGCCTGGGCCGTGTACACACCAGGTGCGCGTGCCCAGGTGGAGTGCTATGGGTGCCACGAATTTGGACACATCAGGCGGTACTGCCCTAATCAGAAACGGCAGTCTGCCTCCTTCCAACCACGACCACAGAAAGAGGAAATACCGAAACTTCCTGTTCCGGAGCCGGCTGTTCGGGCCAGGCCGGCCTCGGGTGGGACGTCTCAGGCAAATTACGTGGCGGGGAGGATCGTGGGGAAACCAGTGCGTTGCCTCCTGGACACCGGAGCAACAGTGAGTCTGATCTCGGAGCGAATCTACAATGCCTGGCCCAGTGCCGAGAGACCGAACCTCCTTCCGTCATCTCCAGCTCTGAGGATGGCGGACGGCAGCCCCATGCCGACAAGAGGAGGGGGCAATTTCGATTTACAAGTGGGGGATCTCCGCGCAAACCACACCTTTACTGTGGCCGATATCGAGCCAGACGTGATACTCGGAATTGATTTCTTGTCAAAGTATCACTGCGAATGGCGATGGGGAGACAACGCTGTCATCATTAACGGGAAGGCGGTCCCCTTGGGAGGTGTTACGCACAAACCCATGGTGGCGAGAGTGCAGGTGACGGAGAACATGATAATCCCAGCTGGTCACGAGGCGATCCTCACGGGGGAGATAAAGACTGAACCAAGGATGGGAGTCGGGATGGTTTACCCCAGCTTGGAGGCTACGGACAATTGCCGGGTCGCCGTCGCTACCGGCCTGGTTGACACAAACAATGGAACCGTGCCGGTTCGGGTTTTTAACCCGACGACCGACCCTGTAACGGTCTATAAAGGCAGCCGCTTGGCTCTCTTCTCACCGATGGAGGGTCTGGATGTGATTGAGCTGGAGGACGGGCAACAAGGATCTGCCGTCAACCACCTCCCTTTGGGTGATGCCGGACAGAGGACGGATGCCCAGAGAGAGGTACCGCCCCATCTGCAAGACCTCTCCTGGAGCGAGGAGCCGCGAACCTTGACCGTGTTGAACGTTCCCAACTGGCTGAATTGCTGACGGAATTCGCTGGAGCATTCACCGGTCCGGATGGCAAACTTGGTCAGACCGAACTGACCCGACACACAATAAATACAGGGACAGCAACGCCTATACGTCAACCGCCGAGGAGATTGCCGATACATAAACGGCAAGAAGCCGACCGGCAGGTAAAACAGATGCTGCAGGACGGCGTGGTCGAGCCCTCCCACAGGCCCTTGGTCATCCCGGTGGTGCTGGTCCGGAAGAAGGATGGGTCTGTCCGGTTCTGCGTCGACTACCGGAAAGTCAATGAGGTGACGATGAAGGACGCCTACCCCATCCCCAGAATCGAGGACAACCTTGACGCTTTGAGCGGGGCGAAGTGGTTCAGCAACCCTTGATCTGGCCAGTGGCTACTGGCAAGTCGGCATGGACCAGGTGACCGGAGAAGACGGCTTTTGGGATGCAGAACGGCCTGTACCAGTTCACCGTTATCCCTTTGGCCTTTGCAACGCTCCTGCGACATTTGAGCGTCTGATGGAGCAAGTGTTGAGGGGGTTGCAGTGGCAGGTGGCGGTAGTCTACCTGGATGACGTGATCGTGTGGGGGGCAGACTTCGAGGAACACCACACAAGCGGCTGACCACGGTCCTGGAGCGATTCCGAGCCACCGGCCTGAAGCTCAACCAAAAAAAAATGCGATCCCTTCAGGACAGAGGTGTCCTTCTTGGGTCACCTCGTGTCGGCCGAGGGAGTAAGGACGGATTCCGGAAAAGGTCGCGGCCATCAGGAACTGGCCGCAACCAGCAAACCTGACTCAAGTACGGAGTTTCCTGGGCCTCGCGTCCTACTACAGGCGCTTCATTGCGAACTTCGCCGAGATTGCTCGCCCCCTCCATGCCCTTACCACCAAGAGCCAAAGGGCGTTCTCCCTTGTCGAGTGCTTGCCAGTCAGCATTGGAGCACCTCAAGGACGCATTGACCACCGCACCCGTGTTTGCTACCCGAATACGGAGCGCCGCTACGTCCTGGACACAGACGCCAGCTACTGCACCATCGGAGCAGTGCTGTGTCGCAGAGGGGGACGATGGTGAACGAGTGGTCGCCTATGGCAGCCGTACCCTGTCTAAGGCCGAACGCAACTACTGTACCACTCGGAGAGAGTTGCTGCCGTGGTCCATTTCGTTCACTATTTCAAACACTACCTTCTTGGTAAACGGTTCCTGCTTCGAACGGATCACCAGATCGCTGCGATGGCTGTTCACTTCCGCGAACCCGAGGGGCAGACGGCCAGGTGGATTCAGAGGCTGGGGTGCTACGAGTTTGATGTGGAACATCGGGCGGGTAGGAAGCACACGAACGCCGACGCCGTCTCTAGAATCCCGTGTGGCCAGTGTGGGCGATCAAAGAAGCAAGTCAAGAATGCTTTACTAAAGAAAGCCCCCCTTGCTCAGCGGGACGCTGACTTGCAGCTGAGCCAGTCGCGCGATGCTGGGAAGATGCCACCAGGGAGGTGCAGGTGGGAGCCATTACGGGGGCTGGGCAGGAAGAAGCCACCACCACGGAAGGGCTCCTGGAAGCCTGGGACCAGGAAGAACTCAGACAGGAACCAACGTAGTGACCCAGAGCTGGACAAGATCGTGCGGTGGCTGAAAGACGGGGTCCCCAAACCCAGCTGGCGGGACGTCTCGGCGCTGGGTGAAGGCCCAAAGTACTGGTGGGCTAAGTGGAGACGCTGCGGCTGTCCCAGGGCGTATTGCAGGTGAAGTGGGGGCAGCCCAATGGCGAACCGCGGTATGGAAGGTTGTGGTACCACGGGTGAAAGTCGACGATGTTTTG
>NW_024037052.1:7172169-7207948 GCF_015706575.1 Patiria miniata | reverse complement strand
CGTGTTGTTTTGTTTGATGTAATGTGGGCCCTTGTCTCTGTGTTGAAGTCAGAGAATTCATTTCCGAAGCCCGCGATCTAGCCACTTGGAACACTTGAGCCAAATGTCTGAAATTATGCAACTGAAAGTTCTTATATTTTGGGAGCTTTATTGTATGACAACAAGTCGAAATTGAGTGCGCGCAGCATGAAAAGAGTAACAAAATAGCATCGCGTCTGGCTGGAAATGAAGTCTTTCTTTGTATGTGTATGTGTTATCATGTGGAATTTTGAAAGATGTACATTTGTGACTGGCATTAACATGGTTCTTGCTGCTTTTTGCAGTATCTTTTTTGTCTTTTTGTCCGTGTGTCCTGTGCAGGTCCACGAAGAAGAAGATGAGGGTCTCTGGTGCAGAAGAAGACGCCGGGCAGCTTTCGTCGATTTCAAAGTTAAGTACTTGTAGATTTTACCCCCTCTTGAACTCAGGTCTGAAAAGTTGGATCACTGTCCTCTTTTCAGATCTGGGGGCAGGACAATCGTGTTGTTTTGTTTGATGTAATGTGGGCCCTTGTCTCTGTGTTGAAGTCAGAGAATTCATTTCCGAAGCCCGCGATCTAGCCACTTGGAACACTTGAGCCAAATGTCTGAAATTATGCAACTGAAAGTTCTTATATTTTGGGAGCTTTATTGTATGACAACAAGTCGAAATTGAGTGCGCGCAGCATGAAAAGAGTAACAAAATAGCATCGCGTCTGGCTGGAAATGAAGTCTTTCTTTGTATGTGTATGTGTTATTCATGTGGAATTTTGAAAGATGTACATTTGTGACTGGCATTAACATGGTTCTTGCTGCTTTTTGGCAGTATCTTTTTGTCTTTTTGTCCGTGTGTCCTGTGCAGGTCCACGAAGAAGAAGATGAGGGTCTCTGGTGCAGAAGAAGACGCCGGGCAGCTTTCGTCGATTTAAAAGTTAAGTACTTGTAGAATTTACCCCCTCTTGAACTCAGGTCTGAAAAGTTGGATCACTGTCCTCTTTTCAGATCTGGGGGCAGGACAATCGTGTTGTTTTGTTTGATGTAATGTGGGCCCTTGTCTCTGTGTTGAAGTCAGAGAATTCATTTCCGAAGCCCGCGATCTAGCCACTTGGAACACTTGAGCCAAATGTCTGAAATTATGCAACTGAAAGTTCTTATATTTGGGAGCTTTATTGTATGACAACAAGTCGAAATTGAGTGCGCGCAGCATGAAAAGAGTAACAAAATAGCATCGCGTCTGGCTGGAAATGAAGTCTTTTCTTGTATGTGTATGTGTATTCATGTGGAATTTTGAAAGATGTACATTTGTGACTGGCATTAACATGGTTCTTGCTGCTTTTGGCAGTATCTTTTTTGTCTTTTTGTCCGTGTGTCCTGTGCAGGTCCACGAAGAAGAAGATGAGGGTCTCTGGTGCAGAAGAAGACGCCGGGCAGCTTTCGTCGATTTAAAAGTTAAGTACTTGTAGAGTTTACCCCCTCTTGAACTCAGGTCTGAAAAGTTGGATCACTGTCCTCTTTTCAGATCTGGGGGCAGGACAATCGTGTGTGTTTTGTTTGATGTAATGTGGGCCCTTGTCTCTGTGTTGAAGTCAGAGAATTCATTTCCGAAGCCCGCGATCTAGCCACTTGGAACACTTGAGCCAAATGTCTGAAATTATGCAACTGAAAGTTCTTATATTTTGGGAGCTTTATTGTATGACAACAAGTCGAAATTGAGTGCGCGCAGCATGAAAAGAGTAACAAAATAGCATCGCGTCTGGCTGGAAATGAAGTCTTTCTTTGTATGTGTATGTGTTATTCATGTGGAATTTTGAAAGATGTACATTTGTGACTGGCATTAACATGGCTTGCTGCATTTTGGCAGTATCTTTTTTGTCTTTTTGTCCGTGTGTCCTGTGCAGGTCCACGAAGAAGAAGATGAGGGTCTCTGGTGCAGAAGAAGACGCCGGGCAGCTTTCGTCGATTAAAAGTTAAGTACTTGTAGATTTACCCCCTCTTGAACTCAGGTCTGAAAAGTTGGATCACTGTCCTCTTTTCAGATGGGGGCAGGACAATCGTGTTGTTTTGTTTGATGTAATGTGGGCCCTTGTCTCTGTGTTGAAGTCAGAGAATTCATTTCCGAAGCCCGCGATCTAGCCACTTGGAACACTTGAGCCAAATGTCTGAAATTATGCAACTGAAAGTTCTTATATTTTGGGAGCTTTATTGTATGACAACAAGTCGAAATTGAGTGCGCGCAGCATGAAAAGAGTAAAAAATAGCATCGCGTCTGGCTGGAAATGAAGTCTTTCTTTGTATGTGTATGTGTTATTCATGTGGAATTTTGAAAGATGTACATTTGTGACTGGCATTAACATGGTTCTTGCTGCATTTTGGCAGTATCTTTTTTGTCTTTTTGTCCGTGTGTCCTGTGCAGGTCCACGAAGAAGAAGATGAGGGTCTCTGGTGCAGAAGAAGACGCCGGGCAGCTTTCGTCGATTTAAAAGTTAAGTACTTGTAGAGTTTACCCCCTCTTGAACTCAGGTCTGAAAAGTTGGATCACTGTCCTCTTTTCAGATCTGGGGGCAGGACAATCGTGTTGTTTTGTTTGATGTAATGTGGGCCCTTGTCTCTGTGTTGAAGTCAGAGAATTCATTTCCGAAGCCCGCGATCTAGCCACTTGGAACACTTGAGCCAAATGTCTGAAATTATGCAACTGAAAGTTCTTATATTTTGGGAGCTTTATTGTATGACAACAAGTCGAAATTGAGTGCGCGCAGCATGAAAAGAGTAACAAAATAGCATCGCGTCTGGCTGGAAATGAAGTCTTTCTTTGTATGTGTATGTGTTATTCATGTGGAATTTTGAAAGATGTACATTTGTGACTGGCATTAACATGGTTCTTGCTGCATTTTGGCAGTATCTTTTTTGTCTTTTTGTCCGTGTGTCCTGTGCAGGTCCACGAAGAAGAAGATGAGGGTCTCTGGTGCAGAAGAAGACGCCGGGCAGCTTTCGTCGATTTAAAAGTTAAGTACTTGTAGAGTTTACCCCCTCTTGAACTCAGGTCTGAAAAGTTGGATCACTGTCCTCTTTTCAGATCTGGGGGCAGGACAATCGTGTTGTTTTGTTTGATGTAATGTGGGCCCTTGTCTCTGTGTTGAAGTCAGAGAATTCATTTCCGAAGCCCGCGATCTAGCCACTTGGAACACTTGAGCCAAATGTCTGAAATTATGCAACTGAAAGTTCTTATATTTTGGGAGCTTTATTGTATGACAACAAGTCGAAATTGAGTGCGCGCAGCATGAAAAGAGTAACAAAATAGCATCGCGTCTGGCTGGAAATGAAGTCTTTCTTTGTATGTGTATGTGTTATTCATGTGGAATTTTGAAAGATGTACATTTGTGACTGGCATTAACATGGTTCTTGCTGCATTTTGGCAGTATCTTTTTTGTCTTTTTGTCCGTGTGTCCTGTGCAGGTCCACGAAGAAGAAGATGAGGGTCTCTGGTGCAGAAGAAGACGCCGGGCAGCTTTCGTCGATTTAAAAGTTAAGTACTTGTAGAGTTTACCCCCTCTTGAACTCAGGTCTGAAAAGTTGGATCACTGTCCTCTTTTCAGATCTGGGGGCAGGACAATCGTGTTGTTTTGTTTGATGTAATGTGGGCCCTTGTCTCTGTGTTGAAGTCAGAGAATTCATTTCCGAAGCCCGCGATCTAGCCACTTGGAACACTTGAGCCAAATGTCTGAAATTATGCAACTGAAAGTTCTTATATTTTGGGAGCTTTATTGTATGACAACAAGTCGAAATTGAGTGCGCGCAGCATGAAAAGAGTAACAAAATAGCATCGCGTCTGGCTGGAAATGAAGTCTTTCTTTGTATGTGTATGTGTTATTCATGTGGAATTTTGAAAGATGTACATTTGTGACTGGCATTAACATGGTTCTTGCTGCATTTTGGCAGTATCTTTTTTGTCTTTTTGTCCGTGTGTCCTGTGCAGGTCCACGAAGAAGAAGATGAGGGTCTCTGGTGCAGAAGAAGACGCCGGGCAGCTTTCGTCGATTTAAAAGTTAAGTACTTGTAGAGTTTACCCCCTCTTGAACTCAGGTCTGAAAAGTTGGATCACTGTCCTCTTTTCAGATCTGGGGGCAGGACAATCGTGTTGTTTTGTTTGATGTAATGTGGGCCCTTGTCTCTGTGTTGAAGTCAGAGAATTCATTTCCGAAGCCCGCGATCTAGCCACTTGGAACACTTGAGCCAAATGTCTGAAATTATGCAACTGAAAGTTCTTATATTTTGGGAGCTTTATTGTATGACAACAAGTCGAAATTGAGTGCGCGCAGCATGAAAAGAGTAACAAAATAGCATCGCGTCTGGCTGGAAATGAAGTCTTTCTTTGTATGTGTATGTGTTATTCATGTGGAATTTTGAAAGATGTACATTTGTGACTGGCATTAACATGGTTCTTGCTGCATTTTGGCAGTATCTTTTTTGTCTTTTTGTCCGTGTGTCCTGTGCAGGTCCACGAAGAAGAAGATGAGGGTCTCTGGTGCAGAAGAAGACGCCGGGCAGCTTTCGTCGATTTAAAAGTTAAGTACTTGTAGAGTTTACCCCCTCTTGAACTCAGGTCTGAAAAGTTGGATCACTGTCCTCTTTTCAGATCTGGGGGCAGGACAATCGTGTTGTTTTGTTTGATGTAATGTGGGCCCTTGTCTCTGTGTTGAAGTCAGAGAATTCATTTCCGAAGCCCGCGATCTAGCCACTTGGAACACTTGAGCCAAATGTCTGAAATTATGCAACTGAAAGTTCTTATATTTTGGGAGCTTTATTGTATGACAACAAGTCGAAATTGAGTGCGCGCAGCATGAAAAGAGTAACAAAATAGCATCGCGTCTGGCTGGAAATGAAGTCTTTCTTTGTATGTGTATGTGTTATTCATGTGGAATTTTGAAAGATGTACATTTGTGACTGGCATTAACATGGTTCTTGCTGCATTTTGGCAGTATCTTTTTTGTCTTTTTGTCCGTGTGTCCTGTGCAGGTCCACGAAGAAGAAGATGAGGGTCTCTGGTGCAGAAGAAGACGCCGGGCAGCTTTCGTCGATTTAAAAGTTAAGTACTTGTAGAGTTTACCCCCTCTTGAACTCAGGTCTGAAAAGTTGGATCACTGTCCTCTTTTCAGATCTGGGGGCAGGACAATCGTGTTGTTTTGTTTGATGTAATGTGGGCCCTTGTCTCTGTGTTGAAGTCAGAGAATTCATTTCCGAAGCCCGCGATCTAGCCACTTGGAACACTTGAGCCAAATGTCTGAAATTATGCAACTGAAAGTTCTTATATTTTGGGAGCTTTATTGTATGACAACAAGTCGAAATTGAGTGCGCGCAGCATGAAAAGAGTAACAAAATAGCATCGCGTCTGGCTGGAAATGAAGTCTTTCTTTGTATGTGTATGTGTTATTCATGTGGAATTTTGAAAGATGTACATTTGTGACTGGCATTAACATGGTTCTTGCTGCATTTTGGCAGTATCTTTTTTGTCTTTTTGTCCGTGTGTCCTGTGCAGGTCCACGAAGAAGAAGATGAGGGTCTCTGGTGCAGAAGAAGACGCCGGGCAGCTTTCGTCGATTTAAAAGTTAAGTACTTGTAGAGTTTACCCCCTCTTGAACTCAGGTCTGAAAAGTTGGATCACTGTCCTCTTTTCAGATCTGGGGGCAGGACAATCGTGTTGTTTTGTTTGATGTAATGTGGGCCCTTGTCTCTGTGTTGAAGTCAGAGAATTCATTTCCGAAGCCCGCGATCTAGCCACTTGGAACACTTGAGCCAAATGTCTGAAATTATGCAACTGAAAGTTCTTATATTTTGGGAGCTTTATTGTATGACAACAAGTCGAAATTGAGTGCGCGCAGCATGAAAAGAGTAACAAAATAGCATCGCGTCTGGCTGGAAATGAAGTCTTTCTTTGTATGTGTATGTGTTATTCATGTGGAATTTTGAAAGATGTACATTTGTGACTGGCATTAACATGGTTCTTGCTGCATTTTGGCAGTATCTTTTTTGTCTTTTTGTCCGTGTGTCCTGTGCAGGTCCACGAAGAAGAAGATGAGGGTCTCTGGTGCAGAAGAAGACGCCGGGCAGCTTTCGTCGATTTAAAAGTTAAGTACTTGTAGAGTTTACCCCCTCTTGAACTCAGGTCTGAAAAGTTGGATCACTGTCCTCTTTTCAGATCTGGGGGCAGGACAATCGTGTTGTTTTGTTTGATGTAATGTGGGCCCTTGTCTCTGTGTTGAAGTCAGAGAATTCATTTCCGAAGCCCGCGATCTAGCCACTTGGAACACTTGAGCCAAATGTCTGAAATTATGCAACTGAAAGTTCTTATATTTTGGGAGCTTTATTGTATGACAACAAGTCGAAATTGAGTGCGCGCAGCATGAAAAGAGTAACAAAATAGCATCGCGTCTGGCTGGAAATGAAGTCTTTCTTTGTATGTGTATGTGTTATTCATGTGGAATTTTGAAAGATGTACATTTGTGACTGGCATTAACATGGTTCTTGCTGCATTTTGGCAGTATCTTTTTGTCTTTTTGTCCGTGTGTCCTGTGCAGGTCCACGAAGAAGAAGATGAGGGTCTCTGGTGCAGAAGAAGACGCCGGGCAGCTTTCGTCGATTTAAAAGTTAAGTACTTGTAGAGTTTACCCCCTCTTGAACTCAGGTCTGAAAAGTTGGATCACTGTCCTCTTTTCAGATCTGGGGGCAGGACAATCGTGTTGTTTTGTTTGATGTAATGTGGGCCCTTGTCTCTGTGTTGAAGTCAGAGAATTCATTTCCGAAGCCCGCGATCTAGCCACTTGGAACACTTGAGCCAAATGTCTGAAATTATGCAACTGAAAGTTCTTATATTTTGGGAGCTTTATTGTATGACAACAAGTCGAAATTGAGTGCGCGCAGCATGAAAAGAGTAACAAAATAGCATCGCGTCTGGCTGGAAATGAAGTCTTTCTTTGTATGTGTATGTGTTATTCATGTGGAATTTTGAAAGATGTACATTTGTGACTGGCATTAACATGGTTCTTGCTGCATTTTGGCAGTATCTTTTTTGTCTTTTTGTCCGTGTGTCCTGTGCAGGTCCACGAAGAAGAAGATGAGGGTCTCTGGTGCAGAAGAAGACGCCGGGCAGCTTTCGTCGATTTAAAAGTTAAGTACTTGTAGAGTTTACCCCCTCTTGAACTCAGGTCTGAAAAGTTGGATCACTGTCCTCTTTTCAGATCTGGGGGCAGGACAATCGTGTTGTTTTGTTTGATGTAATGTGGGCCCTTGTCTCTGTGTTGAAGTCAGAGAATTCATTTCCGAAGCCCGCGATCTAGCCACTTGGAACACTTGAGCCAAATGTCTGAAATTATGCAACTGAAAGTTCTTATATTTTGGGAGCTTTATTGTATGACAACAAGTCGAAATTGAGTGCGCGCAGCATGAAAAGAGTAACAAAATAGCATCGCGTCTGGCTGGAAATGAAGTCTTTCTTTGTATGTGTATGTGTTATTCATGTGGAATTTTGAAAGATGTACATTTGTGACTGGCATTAACATGGTTCTTGCTGCATTTTGGCAGTATCTTTTTTGTCTTTTTGTCCGTGTGTCCTGTGCAGGTCCACGAAGAAGAAGATGAGGGTCTCTGGTGCAGAAGAAGACGCCGGGCAGCTTTCGTCGATTTAAAAGTTAAGTACTTGTAGAGTTTACCCCCTCTTGAACTCAGGTCTGAAAAGTTGGATCACTGTCCTCTTTTCAGATCTGGGGGCAGGACAATCGTGTTGTTTTGTTTGATGTAATGTGGGCCCTTGTCTCTGTGTTGAAGTCAGAGAATTCATTTCCGAAGCCCGCGATCTAGCCACTTGGAACACTTGAGCCAAATGTCTGAAATTATGCAACTGAAAGTTCTTATATTTTGGGAGCTTTATTGTATGACAACAAGTCGAAATTGAGTGCGCGCAGCATGAAAAGAGTAACAAAATAGCATCGCGTCTGGCTGGAAATGAAGTCTTTCTTTGTATGTGTATGTGTTATTCATGTGGAATTTTGAAAGATGTACATTTGTGACTGGCATTAACATGGTTCTTGCTGCATTTTGGCAGTATCTTTTTTGTCTTTTTGTCCGTGTGTCCTGTGCAGGTCCACGAAGAAGAAGATGAGGGTCTCTGGTGCAGAAGAAGACGCCGGGCAGCTTTCGTCGATTTAAAAGTTAAGTACTTGTAGAGTTTACCCCCTCTTGAACTCAGGTCTGAAAAGTTGGATCACTGTCCTCTTTTCAGATCTGGGGGCAGGACAATCGTGTTGTTTTGTTTGATGTAATGTGGGCCCTTGTCTCTGTGTTGAAGTCAGAGAATTCATTTCCGAAGCCCGCGATCTAGCCACTTGGAACACTTGAGCCAAATGTCTGAAATTATGCAACTGAAAGTTCTTATATTTTGGGAGCTTTATTGTATGACAACAAGTCGAAATTGAGTGCGCGCAGCATGAAAAGAGTAACAAAATAGCATCGCGTCTGGCTGGAAATGAAGTCTTTCTTTGTATGTGTATGTGTTATTCATGTGGAATTTTGAAAGATGTACATTTGTGACTGGCATTAACATGGTTCTTGCTGCATTTTGGCAGTATCTTTTTTGTCTTTTTGTCCGTGTGTCCTGTGCAGGTCCACGAAGAAGAAGATGAGGGTCTCTGGTGCAGAAGAAGACGCCGGGCAGCTTTCGTCGATTTAAAAGTTAAGTACTTGTAGAGTTTACCCCCTCTTGAACTCAGGTCTGAAAAGTTGGATCACTGTCCTCTTTTCAGATCTGGGGGCAGGACAATCGTGTTGTTTTGTTTGATGTAATGTGGGCCCTTGTCTCTGTGTTGAAGTCAGAGAATTCATTTCCGAAGCCCGCGATCTAGCCACTTGGAACACTTGAGCCAAATGTCTGAAATTATGCAACTGAAAGTTCTTATATTTTGGGAGCTTTATTGTATGACAACAAGTCGAAATTGAGTGCGCGCAGCATGAAAAGAGTAACAAAATAGCATCGCGTCTGGCTGGAAATGAAGTCTTTCTTTGTATGTGTATGTGTTATTCATGTGGAATTTTGAAAGATGTACATTTGTGACTGGCATTAACATGGTTCTTGCTGCATTTTGGCAGTATCTTTTTTGTCTTTTTGTCCGTGTGTCCTGTGCAGGTCCACGAAGAAGAAGATGAGGGTCTCTGGTGCAGAAGAAGACGCCGGGCAGCTTTCGTCGATTTAAAAGTTAAGTACTTGTAGAGTTTACCCCCTCTTGAACTCAGGTCTGAAAAGTTGGATCACTGTCCTCTTTTCAGATCTGGGGGCAGGACAATCGTGTTGTTTTGTTTGATGTAATGTGGGCCCTTGTCTCTGTGTTGAAGTCAGAGAATTCATTTCCGAAGCCCGCGATCTAGCCACTTGGAACACTTGAGCCAAATGTCTGAAATTATGCAACTGAAAGTTCTTATATTTTGGGAGCTTTATTGTATGACAACAAGTCGAAATTGAGTGCGCGCAGCATGAAAAGAGTAACAAAATAGCATCGCGTCTGGCTGGAAATGAAGTCTTTCTTTGTATGTGTATGTGTTATTCATGTGGAATTTTGAAAGATGTACATTTGTGACTGGCATTAACATGGTTCTTGCTGCATTTTGGCAGTATCTTTTTTGTCTTTTTGTCCGTGTGTCCTGTGCAGGTCCACGAAGAAGAAGATGAGGGTCTCTGGTGCAGAAGAAGACGCCGGGCAGCTTTCGTCGATTTAAAAGTTAAGTACTTGTAGAGTTTACCCCCTCTTGAACTCAGGTCTGAAAAGTTGGATCACTGTCCTCTTTTCAGATCTGGGGGCAGGACAATCGTGTTGTTTTGTTTGATGTAATGTGGGCCCTTGTCTCTGTGTTGAAGTCAGAGAATTCATTTCCGAAGCCCGCGATCTAGCCACTTGGAACACTTGAGCCAAATGTCTGAAATTATGCAACTGAAAGTTCTTATATTTTGGGAGCTTTATTGTATGACAACAAGTCGAAATTGAGTGCGCGCAGCATGAAAAGAGTAACAAAATAGCATCGCGTCTGGCTGGAAATGAAGTCTTTCTTTGTATGTGTATGTGTTATTCATGTGGAATTTTGAAAGATGTACATTTGTGACTGGCATTAACATGGTTCTTGCTGCATTTTGGCAGTATCTTTTTTGTCTTTTTGTCCGTGTGTCCTGTGCAGGTCCACGAAGAAGAAGATGAGGGTCTCTGGTGCAGAAGAAGACGCCGGGCAGCTTTCGTCGATTTAAAAGTTAAGTACTTGTAGAGTTTACCCCCTCTTGAACTCAGGTCTGAAAAGTTGGATCACTGTCCTCTTTTCAGATCTGGGGGCAGGACAATCGTGTTGTTTTGTTTGATGTAATGTGGGCCCTTGTCTCTGTGTTGAAGTCAGAGAATTCATTTCCGAAGCCCGCGATCTAGCCACTTGGAACACTTGAGCCAAATGTCTGAAATTATGCAACTGAAAGTTCTTATATTTTGGGAGCTTTATTGTATGACAACAAGTCGAAATTGAGTGCGCGCAGCATGAAAAGAGTAACAAAATAGCATCGCGTCTGGCTGGAAATGAAGTCTTTCTTTGTATGTGTATGTGTTATTCATGTGGAATTTTGAAAGATGTACATTTGTGACTGGCATTAACATGGTTCTTGCTGCATTTTGGCAGTATCTTTTTTGTCTTTTTGTCCGTGTGTCCTGTGCAGGTCCACGAAGAAGAAGATGAGGGTCTCTGGTGCAGAAGAAGACGCCGGGCAGCTTTCGTCGATTTAAAAGTTAAGTACTTGTAGAGTTTACCCCCTCTTGAACTCAGGTCTGAAAAGTTGGATCACTGTCCTCTTTTCAGATCTGGGGGCAGGACAATCGTGTTGTTTTGTTTGATGTAATGTGGGCCCTTGTCTCTGTGTTGAAGTCAGAGAATTCATTTCCGAAGCCCGCGATCTAGCCACTTGGAACACTTGAGCCAAATGTCTGAAATTATGCAACTGAAAGTTCTTATATTTTGGGAGCTTTATTGTATGACAACAAGTCGAAATTGAGTGCGCGCAGCATGAAAAGAGTAACAAAATAGCATCGCGTCTGGCTGGAAATGAAGTCTTTCTTTGTATGTGTATGTGTTATTCATGTGGAATTTTGAAAGATGTACATTTGTGACTGGCATTAACATGGTTCTTGCTGCATTTTGGCAGTATCTTTTTTGTCTTTTTGTCCGTGTGTCCTGTGCAGGTCCACGAAGAAGAAGATGAGGGTCTCTGGTGCAGAAGAAGACGCCGGGCAGCTTTCGTCGATTTAAAAGTTAAGTACTTGTAGAGTTTACCCCCTCTTGAACTCAGGTCTGAAAAGTTGGATCACTGTCCTCTTTTCAGATCTGGGGGCAGGACAATCGTGTTGTTTTGTTTGATGTAATGTGGGCCCTTGTCTCTGTGTTGAAGTCAGAGAATTCATTTCCGAAGCCCGCGATCTAGCCACTTGGAACACTTGAGCCAAATGTCTGAAATTATGCAACTGAAAGTTCTTATATTTTGGGAGCTTTATTGTATGACAACAAGTCGAAATTGAGTGCGCGCAGCATGAAAAGAGTAACAAAATAGCATCGCGTCTGGCTGGAAATGAAGTCTTTCTTTGTATGTGTATGTGTTATTCATGTGGAATTTTGAAAGATGTACATTTGTGACTGGCATTAACATGGTTCTTGCTGCATTTTGGCAGTATCTTTTTTGTCTTTTTGTCCGTGTGTCCTGTGCAGGTCCACGAAGAAGAAGATGAGGGTCTCTGGTGCAGAAGAAGACGCCGGGCAGCTTTCGTCGATTTAAAAGTTAAGTACTTGTAGAGTTTACCCCCTCTTGAACTCAGGTCTGAAAAGTTGGATCACTGTCCTCTTTTCAGATCTGGGGGCAGGACAATCGTGTTGTTTTGTTTGATGTAATGTGGGCCCTTGTCTCTGTGTTGAAGTCAGAGAATTCATTTCCGAAGCCCGCGATCTAGCCACTTGGAACACTTGAGCCAAATGTCTGAAATTATGCAACTGAAAGTTCTTATATTTTGGGAGCTTTATTGTATGACAACAAGTCGAAATTGAGTGCGCGCAGCATGAAAAGAGTAACAAAATAGCATCGCGTCTGGCTGGAAATGAAGTCTTTCTTTGTATGTGTATGTGTTATTCATGTGGAATTTTGAAAGATGTACATTTGTGACTGGCATTAACATGGTTCTTGCTGCATTTTGGCAGTATCTTTTTTGTCTTTTTGTCCGTGTGTCCTGTGCAGGTCCACGAAGAAGAAGATGAGGGTCTCTGGTGCAGAAGAAGACGCCGGGCAGCTTTCGTCGATTTAAAAGTTAAGTACTTGTAGAGTTTACCCCCTCTTGAACTCAGGTCTGAAAAGTTGGATCACTGTCCTCTTTTCAGATCTGGGGGCAGGACAATCGTGTTGTTTTGTTTGATGTAATGTGGGCCCTTGTCTCTGTGTTGAAGTCAGAGAATTCATTTCCGAAGCCCGCGATCTAGCCACTTGGAACACTTGAGCCAAATGTCTGAAATTATGCAACTGAAAGTTCTTATATTTTGGGAGCTTTATTGTATGACAACAAGTCGAAATTGAGTGCGCGCAGCATGAAAAGAGTAACAAAATAGCATCGCGTCTGGCTGGAAATGAAGTCTTTCTTTGTATGTGTATGTGTTATTCATGTGGAATTTTGAAAGATGTACATTTGTGACTGGCATTAACATGGTTCTTGCTGCATTTTGGCAGTATCTTTTTTGTCTTTTTGTCCGTGTGTCCTGTGCAGGTCCACGAAGAAGAAGATGAGGGTCTCTGGTGCAGAAGAAGACGCCGGGCAGCTTTCGTCGATTTAAAAGTTAAGTACTTGTAGAGTTTACCCCCTCTTGAACTCAGGTCTGAAAAGTTGGATCACTGTCCTCTTTTCAGATCTGGGGGCAGGACAATCGTGTTGTTTTGTTTGATGTAATGTGGGCCCTTGTCTCTGTGTTGAAGTCAGAGAATTCATTTCCGAAGCCCGCGATCTAGCCACTTGGAACACTTGAGCCAAATGTCTGAAATTATGCAACTGAAAGTTCTTATATTTTGGGAGCTTTATTGTATGACAACAAGTCGAAATTGAGTGCGCGCAGCATGAAAAGAGTAACAAAATAGCATCGCGTCTGGCTGGAAATGAAGTCTTTCTTTGTATGTGTATGTGTTATTCATGTGGAATTTTGAAAGATGTACATTTGTGACTGGCATTAACATGGTTCTTGCTGCATTTTGGCAGTATCTTTTTTGTCTTTTTGTCCGTGTGTCCTGTGCAGGTCCACGAAGAAGAAGATGAGGGTCTCTGGTGCAGAAGAAGACGCCGGGCAGCTTTCGTCGATTTAAAAGTTAAGTACTTGTAGAGTTTACCCCCTCTTGAACTCAGGTCTGAAAAGTTGGATCACTGTCCTCTTTTCAGATCTGGGGGCAGGACAATCGTGTTGTTTTGTTTGATGTAATGTGGGCCCTTGTCTCTGTGTTGAAGTCAGAGAATTCATTTCCGAAGCCCGCGATCTAGCCACTTGGAACACTTGAGCCAAATGTCTGAAATTATGCAACTGAAAGTTCTTATATTTTGGGAGCTTTATTGTATGACAACAAGTCGAAATTGAGTGCGCGCAGCATGAAAAGAGTAACAAAATAGCATCGCGTCTGGCTGGAAATGAAGTCTTTCTTTGTATGTGTATGTGTTATTCATGTGGAATTTTGAAAGATGTACATTTGTGACTGGCATTAACATGGTTCTTGCTGCATTTTGGCAGTATCTTTTTTGTCTTTTTGTCCGTGTGTCCTGTGCAGGTCCACGAAGAAGAAGATGAGGGTCTCTGGTGCAGAAGAAGACGCCGGGCAGCTTTCGTCGATTTAAAAGTTAAGTACTTGTAGAGTTTACCCCCTCTTGAACTCAGGTCTGAAAAGTTGGATCACTGTCCTCTTTTCAGATCTGGGGGCAGGACAATCGTGTTGTTTTGTTTGATGTAATGTGGGCCCTTGTCTCTGTGTTGAAGTCAGAGAATTCATTTCCGAAGCCCGCGATCTAGCCACTTGGAACACTTGAGCCAAATGTCTGAAATTATGCAACTGAAAGTTCTTATATTTTGGGAGCTTTATTGTATGACAACAAGTCGAAATTGAGTGCGCGCAGCATGAAAAGAGTAACAAAATAGCATCGCGTCTGGCTGGAAATGAAGTCTTTCTTTGTATGTGTATGTGTTATTCATGTGGAATTTTGAAAGATGTACATTTGTGACTGGCATTAACATGGTTCTTGCTGCATTTTGGCAGTATCTTTTTTGTCTTTTTGTCCGTGTGTCCTGTGCAGGTCCACGAAGAAGAAGATGAGGGTCTCTGGTGCAGAAGAAGACGCCGGGCAGCTTTCGTCGATTTAAAAGTTAAGTACTTGTAGAGTTTACCCCCTCTTGAACTCAGGTCTGAAAAGTTGGATCACTGTCCTCTTTTCAGATCTGGGGGCAGGACAATCGTGTTGTTTTGTTTGATGTAATGTGGGCCCTTGTCTCTGTGTTGAAGTCAGAGAATTCATTTCCGAAGCCCGCGATCTAGCCACTTGGAACACTTGAGCCAAATGTCTGAAATTATGCAACTGAAAGTTCTTATATTTTGGGAGCTTTATTGTATGACAACAAGTCGAAATTGAGTGCGCGCAGCATGAAAAGAGTAACAAAATAGCATCGCGTCTGGCTGGAAATGAAGTCTTTCTTTGTATGTGTATGTGTTATTCATGTGGAATTTTGAAAGATGTACATTTGTGACTGGCATTAACATGGTTCTTGCTGCATTTTGGCAGTATCTTTTTTGTCTTTTTGTCCGTGTGTCCTGTGCAGGTCCACGAAGAAGAAGATGAGGGTCTCTGGTGCAGAAGAAGACGCCGGGCAGCTTTCGTCGATTTAAAAGTTAAGTACTTGTAGAGTTTACCCCCTCTTGAACTCAGGTCTGAAAAGTTGGATCACTGTCCTCTTTTCAGATCTGGGGGCAGGACAATCGTGTTGTTTTGTTTGATGTAATGTGGGCCCTTGTCTCTGTGTTGAAGTCAGAGAATTCATTTCCGAAGCCCGCGATCTAGCCACTTGGAACACTTGAGCCAAATGTCTGAAATTATGCAACTGAAAGTTCTTATATTTTGGGAGCTTTATTGTATGACAACAAGTCGAAATTGAGTGCGCGCAGCATGAAAAGAGTAACAAAATAGCATCGCGTCTGGCTGGAAATGAAGTCTTTCTTTGTATGTGTATGTGTTATTCATGTGGAATTTTGAAAGATGTACATTTGTGACTGGCATTAACATGGTTCTTGCTGCATTTTGGCAGTATCTTTTTTGTCTTTTTGTCCGTGTGTCCTGTGCAGGTCCACGAAGAAGAAGATGAGGGTCTCTGGTGCAGAAGAAGACGCCGGGCAGCTTTCGTCGATTTAAAAGTTAAGTACTTGTAGAGTTTACCCCCTCTTGAACTCAGGTCTGAAAAGTTGGATCACTGTCCTCTTTTCAGATCTGGGGGCAGGACAATCGTGTTGTTTTGTTTGATGTAATGTGGGCCCTTGTCTCTGTGTTGAAGTCAGAGAATTCATTTCCGAAGCCCGCGATCTAGCCACTTGGAACACTTGAGCCAAATGTCTGAAATTATGCAACTGAAAGTTCTTATATTTTGGGAGCTTTATTGTATGACAACAAGTCGAAATTGAGTGCGCGCAGCATGAAAAGAGTAACAAAATAGCATCGCGTCTGGCTGGAAATGAAGTCTTTCTTTGTATGTGTATGTGTTATTCATGTGGAATTTTGAAAGATGTACATTTGTGACTGGCATTAACATGGTTCTTGCTGCATTTTGGCAGTATCTTTTTTGTCTTTTTGTCCGTGTGTCCTGTGCAGGTCCACGAAGAAGAAGATGAGGGTCTCTGGTGCAGAAGAAGACGCCGGGCAGCTTTCGTCGATTTAAAAGTTAAGTACTTGTAGAGTTTACCCCCTCTTGAACTCAGGTCTGAAAAGTTGGATCACTGTCCTCTTTTCAGATCTGGGGGCAGGACAATCGTGTTGTTTTGTTTGATGTAATGTGGGCCCTTGTCTCTGTGTTGAAGTCAGAGAATTCATTTCCGAAGCCCGCGATCTAGCCACTTGGAACACTTGAGCCAAATGTCTGAAATTATGCAACTGAAAGTTCTTATATTTTGGGAGCTTTATTGTATGACAACAAGTCGAAATTGAGTGCGCGCAGCATGAAAAGAGTAACAAAATAGCATCGCGTCTGGCTGGAAATGAAGTCTTTCTTTGTATGTGTATGTGTTATTCATGTGGAATTTTGAAAGATGTACATTTGTGACTGGCATTAACATGGTTCTTGCTGCATTTTGGCAGTATCTTTTTTGTCTTTTTGTCCGTGTGTCCTGTGCAGGTCCACGAAGAAGAAGATGAGGGTCTCTGGTGCAGAAGAAGACGCCGGGCAGCTTTCGTCGATTTAAAAGTTAAGTACTTGTAGAGTTTACCCCCTCTTGAACTCAGGTCTGAAAAGTTGGATCACTGTCCTCTTTTCAGATCTGGGGGCAGGACAATCGTGTTGTTTTGTTTGATGTAATGTGGGCCCTTGTCTCTGTGTTGAAGTCAGAGAATTCATTTCCGAAGCCCGCGATCTAGCCACTTGGAACACTTGAGCCAAATGTCTGAAATTATGCAACTGAAAGTTCTTATATTTTGGGAGCTTTATTGTATGACAACAAGTCGAAATTGAGTGCGCGCAGCATGAAAAGAGTAACAAAATAGCATCGCGTCTGGCTGGAAATGAAGTCTTTCTTTGTATGTGTATGTGTTATTCATGTGGAATTTTGAAAGATGTACATTTGTGACTGGCATTAACATGGTTCTTGCTGCATTTTGGCAGTATCTTTTTTGTCTTTTTGTCCGTGTGTCCTGTGCAGGTCCACGAAGAAGAAGATGAGGGTCTCTGGTGCAGAAGAAGACGCCGGGCAGCTTTCGTCGATTTAAAAGTTAAGTACTTGTAGAGTTTACCCCCTCTTGAACTCAGGTCTGAAAAGTTGGATCACTGTCCTCTTTTCAGATCTGGGGGCAGGACAATCGTGTTGTTTTGTTTGATGTAATGTGGGCCCTTGTCTCTGTGTTGAAGTCAGAGAATTCATTTCCGAAGCCCGCGATCTAGCCACTTGGAACACTTGAGCCAAATGTCTGAAATTATGCAACTGAAAGTTCTTATATTTTGGGAGCTTTATTGTATGACAACAAGTCGAAATTGAGTGCGCGCAGCATGAAAAGAGTAACAAAATAGCATCGCGTCTGGCTGGAAATGAAGTCTTTCTTTGTATGTGTATGTGTTATTCATGTGGAATTTTGAAAGATGTACATTTGTGACTGGCATTAACATGGTTCTTGCTGCATTTTGGCAGTATCTTTTTTGTCTTTTTGTCCGTGTGTCCTGTGCAGGTCCACGAAGAAGAAGATGAGGGTCTCTGGTGCAGAAGAAGACGCCGGGCAGCTTTCGTCGATTTAAAAGTTAAGTACTTGTAGAGTTTACCCCCTCTTGAACTCAGGTCTGAAAAGTTGGATCACTGTCCTCTTTTCAGATCTGGGGGCAGGACAATCGTGTTGTTTTGTTTGATGTAATGTGGGCCCTTGTCTCTGTGTTGAAGTCAGAGAATTCATTTCCGAAGCCCGCGATCTAGCCACTTGGAACACTTGAGCCAAATGTCTGAAATTATGCAACTGAAAGTTCTTATATTTTGGGAGCTTTATTGTATGACAACAAGTCGAAATTGAGTGCGCGCAGCATGAAAAGAGTAACAAAATAGCATCGCGTCTGGCTGGAAATGAAGTCTTTCTTTGTATGTGTATGTGTTATTCATGTGGAATTTTGAAAGATGTACATTTGTGACTGGCATTAACATGGTTCTTGCTGCATTTTGGCAGTATCTTTTTTGTCTTTTTGTCCGTGTGTCCTGTGCAGGTCCACGAAGAAGAAGATGAGGGTCTCTGGTGCAGAAGAAGACGCCGGGCAGCTTTCGTCGATTTAAAAGTTAAGTACTTGTAGAGTTTACCCCCTCTTGAACTCAGGTCTGAAAAGTTGGATCACTGTCCTCTTTTCAGATCTGGGGGCAGGACAATCGTGTTGTTTTGTTTGATGTAATGTGGGCCCTTGTCTCTGTGTTGAAGTCAGAGAATTCATTTCCGAAGCCCGCGATCTAGCCACTTGGAACACTTGAGCCAAATGTCTGAAATTATGCAACTGAAAGTTCTTATATTTTGGGAGCTTTATTGTATGACAACAAGTCGAAATTGAGTGCGCGCAGCATGAAAAGAGTAACAAAATAGCATCGCGTCTGGCTGGAAATGAAGTCTTTCTTTGTATGTGTATGTGTTATTCATGTGGAATTTTGAAAGATGTACATTTGTGACTGGCATTAACATGGTTCTTGCTGCATTTTGGCAGTATCTTTTTTGTCTTTTTGTCCGTGTGTCCTGTGCAGGTCCACGAAGAAGAAGATGAGGGTCTCTGGTGCAGAAGAAGACGCCGGGCAGCTTTCGTCGATTTAAAAGTTAAGTACTTGTAGAGTTTACCCCCTCTTGAACTCAGGTCTGAAAAGTTGGATCACTGTCCTCTTTTCAGATCTGGGGGCAGGACAATCGTGTTGTTTTGTTTGATGTAATGTGGGCCCTTGTCTCTGTGTTGAAGTCAGAGAATTCATTTCCGAAGCCCGCGATCTAGCCACTTGGAACACTTGAGCCAAATGTCTGAAATTATGCAACTGAAAGTTCTTATATTTTGGGAGCTTTATTGTATGACAACAAGTCGAAATTGAGTGCGCGCAGCATGAAAAGAGTAACAAAATAGCATCGCGTCTGGCTGGAAATGAAGTCTTTCTTTGTATGTGTATGTGTTATTCATGTGGAATTTTGAAAGATGTACATTTGTGACTGGCATTAACATGGTTCTTGCTGCATTTTGGCAGTATCTTTTTTGTCTTTTTGTCCGTGTGTCCTGTGCAGGTCCACGAAGAAGAAGATGAGGGTCTCTGGTGCAGAAGAAGACGCCGGGCAGCTTTCGTCGATTTAAAAGTTAAGTACTTGTAGAGTTTACCCCCTCTTGAACTCAGGTCTGAAAAGTTGGATCACTGTCCTCTTTTCAGATCTGGGGGCAGGACAATCGTGTTGTTTTGTTTGATGTAATGTGGGCCCTTGTCTCTGTGTTGAAGTCAGAGAATTCATTTCCGAAGCCCGCGATCTAGCCACTTGGAACACTTGAGCCAAATGTCTGAAATTATGCAACTGAAAGTTCTTATATTTTGGGAGCTTTATTGTATGACAACAAGTCGAAATTGAGTGCGCGCAGCATGAAAAGAGTAACAAAATAGCATCGCGTCTGGCTGGAAATGAAGTCTTTCTTTGTATGTGTATGTGTTATTCATGTGGAATTTTGAAAGATGTACATTTGTGACTGGCATTAACATGGTTCTTGCTGCATTTTGGCAGTATCTTTTTTGTCTTTTTGTCCGTGTGTCCTGTGCAGGTCCACGAAGAAGAAGATGAGGGTCTCTGGTGCAGAAGAAGACGCCGGGCAGCTTTCGTCGATTTAAAAGTTAAGTACTTGTAGAGTTTACCCCCTCTTGAACTCAGGTCTGAAAAGTTGGATCACTGTCCTCTTTTCAGATCTGGGGGCAGGACAATCGTGTTGTTTTGTTTGATGTAATGTGGGCCCTTGTCTCTGTGTTGAAGTCAGAGAATTCATTTCCGAAGCCCGCGATCTAGCCACTTGGAACACTTGAGCCAAATGTCTGAAATTATGCAACTGAAAGTTCTTATATTTTGGGAGCTTTATTGTATGACAACAAGTCGAAATTGAGTGCGCGCAGCATGAAAAGAGTAACAAAATAGCATCGCGTCTGGCTGGAAATGAAGTCTTTCTTTGTATGTGTATGTGTTATTCATGTGGAATTTTGAAAGATGTACATTTGTGACTGGCATTAACATGGTTCTTGCTGCATTTTGGCAGTATCTTTTTTGTCTTTTTGTCCGTGTGTCCTGTGCAGGTCCACGAAGAAGAAGATGAGGGTCTCTGGTGCAGAAGAAGACGCCGGGCAGCTTTCGTCGATTTAAAAGTTAAGTACTTGTAGAGTTTACCCCCTCTTGAACTCAGGTCTGAAAAGTTGGATCACTGTCCTCTTTTCAGATCTGGGGGCAGGACAATCGTGTTGTTTTGTTTGATGTAATGTGGGCCCTTGTCTCTGTGTTGAAGTCAGAGAATTCATTTCCGAAGCCCGCGATCTAGCCACTTGGAACACTTGAGCCAAATGTCTGAAATTATGCAACTGAAAGTTCTTATATTTTGGGAGCTTTATTGTATGACAACAAGTCGAAATTGAGTGCGCGCAGCATGAAAAGAGTAACAAAATAGCATCGCGTCTGGCTGGAAATGAAGTCTTTCTTTGTATGTGTATGTGTTATTCATGTGGAATTTTGAAAGATGTACATTTGTGACTGGCATTAACATGGTTCTTGCTGCATTTTGGCAGTATCTTTTTTGTCTTTTTGTCCGTGTGTCCTGTGCAGGTCCACGAAGAAGAAGATGAGGGTCTCTGGTGCAGAAGAAGACGCCGGGCAGCTTTCGTCGATTTAAAAGTTAAGTACTTGTAGAGTTTACCCCCTCTTGAACTCAGGTCTGAAAAGTTGGATCACTGTCCTCTTTTCAGATCTGGGGGCAGGACAATCGTGTTGTTTTGTTTGATGTAATGTGGGCCCTTGTCTCTGTGTTGAAGTCAGAGAATTCATTTCCGAAGCCCGCGATCTAGCCACTTGGAACACTTGAGCCAAATGTCTGAAATTATGCAACTGAAAGTTCTTATATTTTGGGAGCTTTATTGTATGACAACAAGTCGAAATTGAGTGCGCGCAGCATGAAAAGAGTAACAAAATAGCATCGCGTCTGGCTGGAAATGAAGTCTTTCTTTGTATGTGTATGTGTTATTCATGTGGAATTTTGAAAGATGTACATTTGTGACTGGCATTAACATGGTTCTTGCTGCATTTTGGCAGTATCTTTTTTGTCTTTTTGTCCGTGTGTCCTGTGCAGGTCCACGAAGAAGAAGATGAGGGTCTCTGGTGCAGAAGAAGACGCCGGGCAGCTTTCGTCGATTTAAAAGTTAAGTACTTGTAGAGTTTACCCCCTCTTGAACTCAGGTCTGAAAAGTTGGATCACTGTCCTCTTTTCAGATCTGGGGGCAGGACAATCGTGTTGTTTTGTTTGATGTAATGTGGGCCCTTGTCTCTGTGTTGAAGTCAGAGAATTCATTTCCGAAGCCCGCGATCTAGCCACTTGGAACACTTGAGCCAAATGTCTGAAATTATGCAACTGAAAGTTCTTATATTTTGGGAGCTTTATTGTATGACAACAAGTCGAAATTGAGTGCGCGCAGCATGAAAAGAGTAACAAAATAGCATCGCGTCTGGCTGGAAATGAAGTCTTTCTTTGTATGTGTATGTGTTATTCATGTGGAATTTTGAAAGATGTACATTTGTGACTGGCATTAACATGGTTCTTGCTGCATTTTGGCAGTATCTTTTTTGTCTTTTTGTCCGTGTGTCCTGTGCAGGTCCACGAAGAAGAAGATGAGGGTCTCTGGTGCAGAAGAAGACGCCGGGCAGCTTTCGTCGATTTAAAAGTTAAGTACTTGTAGAGTTTACCCCCTCTTGAACTCAGGTCTGAAAAGTTGGATCACTGTCCTCTTTTCAGATCTGGGGGCAGGACAATCGTGTTGTTTTGTTTGATGTAATGTGGGCCCTTGTCTCTGTGTTGAAGTCAGAGAATTCATTTCCGAAGCCCGCGATCTAGCCACTTGGAACACTTGAGCCAAATGTCTGAAATTATGCAACTGAAAGTTCTTATATTTTGGGAGCTTTATTGTATGACAACAAGTCGAAATTGAGTGCGCGCAGCATGAAAAGAGTAACAAAATAGCATCGCGTCTGGCTGGAAATGAAGTCTTTCTTTGTATGTGTATGTGTTATTCATGTGGAATTTTGAAAGATGTACATTTGTGACTGGCATTAACATGGTTCTTGCTGCATTTTGGCAGTATCTTTTTTGTCTTTTTGTCCGTGTGTCCTGTGCAGGTCCACGAAGAAGAAGATGAGGGTCTCTGGTGCAGAAGAAGACGCCGGGCAGCTTTCGTCGATTTAAAAGTTAAGTACTTGTAGAGTTTACCCCCTCTTGAACTCAGGTCTGAAAAGTTGGATCACTGTCCTCTTTTCAGATCTGGGGGCAGGACAATCGTGTTGTTTTGTTTGATGTAATGTGGGCCCTTGTCTCTGTGTTGAAGTCAGAGAATTCATTTCCGAAGCCCGCGATCTAGCCACTTGGAACACTTGAGCCAAATGTCTGAAATTATGCAACTGAAAGTTCTTATATTTTGGGAGCTTTATTGTATGACAACAAGTCGAAATTGAGTGCGCGCAGCATGAAAAGAGTAACAAAATAGCATCGCGTCTGGCTGGAAATGAAGTCTTTCTTTGTATGTGTATGTGTTATTCATGTGGAATTTTGAAAGATGTACATTTGTGACTGGCATTAACATGGTTCTTGCTGCATTTTGGCAGTATCTTTTTTGTCTTTTTGTCCGTGTGTCCTGTGCAGGTCCACGAAGAAGAAGATGAGGGTCTCTGGTGCAGAAGAAGACGCCGGGCAGCTTTCGTCGATTTAAAAGTTAAGTACTTGTAGAGTTTACCCCCTCTTGAACTCAGGTCTGAAAAGTTGGATCACTGTCCTCTTTTCAGATCTGGGGGCAGGACAATCGTGTTGTTTTGTTTGATGTAATGTGGGCCCTTGTCTCTGTGTTGAAGTCAGAGAATTCATTTCCGAAGCCCGCGATCTAGCCACTTGGAACACTTGAGCCAAATGTCTGAAATTATGCAACTGAAAGTTCTTATATTTTGGGAGCTTTATTGTATGACAACAAGTCGAAATTGAGTGCGCGCAGCATGAAAAGAGTAACAAAATAGCATCGCGTCTGGCTGGAAATGAAGTCTTTCTTTGTATGTGTATGTGTTATTCATGTGGAATTTTGAAAGATGTACATTTGTGACTGGCATTAACATGGTTCTTGCTGCATTTTGGCAGTATCTTTTTTGTCTTTTTGTCCGTGTGTCCTGTGCAGGTCCACGAAGAAGAAGATGAGGGTCTCTGGTGCAGAAGAAGACGCCGGGCAGCTTTCGTCGATTTAAAAGTTAAGTACTTGTAGAGTTTACCCCCTCTTGAACTCAGGTCTGAAAAGTTGGATCACTGTCCTCTTTTCAGATCTGGGGGCAGGACAATCGTGTTGTTTTGTTTGATGTAATGTGGGCCCTTGTCTCTGTGTTGAAGTCAGAGAATTCATTTCCGAAGCCCGCGATCTAGCCACTTGGAACACTTGAGCCAAATGTCTGAAATTATGCAACTGAAAGTTCTTATATTTTGGGAGCTTTATTGTATGACAACAAGTCGAAATTGAGTGCGCGCAGCATGAAAAGAGTAACAAAATAGCATCGCGTCTGGCTGGAAATGAAGTCTTTCTTTGTATGTGTATGTGTTATTCATGTGGAATTTTGAAAGATGTACATTTGTGACTGGCATTAACATGGTTCTTGCTGCATTTTGGCAGTATCTTTTTTGTCTTTTTGTCCGTGTGTCCTGTGCAGGTCCACGAAGAAGAAGATGAGGGTCTCTGGTGCAGAAGAAGACGCCGGGCAGCTTTCGTCGATTTAAAAGTTAAGTACTTGTAGAGTTTACCCCCTCTTGAACTCAGGTCTGAAAAGTTGGATCACTGTCCTCTTTTCAGATCTGGGGGCAGGACAATCGTGTTGTTTTGTTTGATGTAATGTGGGCCCTTGTCTCTGTGTTGAAGTCAGAGAATTCATTTCCGAAGCCCGCGATCTAGCCACTTGGAACACTTGAGCCAAATGTCTGAAATTATGCAACTGAAAGTTCTTATATTTTGGGAGCTTTATTGTATGACAACAAGTCGAAATTGAGTGCGCGCAGCATGAAAAGAGTAACAAAATAGCATCGCGTCTGGCTGGAAATGAAGTCTTTCTTTGTATGTGTATGTGTTATTCATGTGGAATTTTGAAAGATGTACATTTGTGACTGGCATTAACATGGTTCTTGCTGCATTTTGGCAGTATCTTTTTTGTCTTTTTGTCCGTGTGTCCTGTGCAGGTCCACGAAGAAGAAGATGAGGGTCTCTGGTGCAGAAGAAGACGCCGGGCAGCTTTCGTCGATTTAAAAGTTAAGTACTTGTAGAGTTTACCCCCTCTTGAACTCAGGTCTGAAAAGTTGGATCACTGTCCTCTTTTCAGATCTGGGGGCAGGACAATCGTGTTGTTTTGTTTGATGTAATGTGGGCCCTTGTCTCTGTGTTGAAGTCAGAGAATTCATTTCCGAAGCCCGCGATCTAGCCACTTGGAACACTTGAGCCAAATGTCTGAAATTATGCAACTGAAAGTTCTTATATTTTGGGAGCTTTATTGTATGACAACAAGTCGAAATTGAGTGCGCGCAGCATGAAAAGAGTAACAAAATAGCATCGCGTCTGGCTGGAAATGAAGTCTTTCTTTGTATGTGTATGTGTTATTCATGTGGAATTTTGAAAGATGTACATTTGTGACTGGCATTAACATGGTTCTTGCTGCATTTTGGCAGTATCTTTTTTGTCTTTTTGTCCGTGTGTCCTGTGCAGGTCCACGAAGAAGAAGATGAGGGTCTCTGGTGCAGAAGAAGACGCCGGGCAGCTTTCGTCGATTTAAAAGTTAAGTACTTGTAGAGTTTACCCCCTCTTGAACTCAGGTCTGAAAAGTTGGATCACTGTCCTCTTTTCAGATCTGGGGGCAGGACAATCGTGTTGTTTTGTTTGATGTAATGTGGGCCCTTGTCTCTGTGTTGAAGTCAGAGAATTCATTTCCGAAGCCCGCGATCTAGCCACTTGGAACACTTGAGCCAAATGTCTGAAATTATGCAACTGAAAGTTCTTATATTTTGGGAGCTTTATTGTATGACAACAAGTCGAAATTGAGTGCGCGCAGCATGAAAAGAGTAACAAAATAGCATCGCGTCTGGCTGGAAATGAAGTCTTTCTTTGTATGTGTATGTGTTATTCATGTGGAATTTTGAAAGATGTACATTTGTGACTGGCATTAACATGGTTCTTGCTGCATTTTGGCAGTATCTTTTTTGTCTTTTTGTCCGTGTGTCCTGTGCAGGTCCACGAAGAAGAAGATGAGGGTCTCTGGTGCAGAAGAAGACGCCGGGCAGCTTTCGTCGATTTAAAAGTTAAGTACTTGTAGAGTTTACCCCCTCTTGAACTCAGGTCTGAAAAGTTGGATCACTGTCCTCTTTTCAGATCTGGGGGCAGGACAATCGTGTTGTTTTGTTTGATGTAATGTGGGCCCTTGTCTCTGTGTTGAAGTCAGAGAATTCATTTCCGAAGCCCGCGATCTAGCCACTTGGAACACTTGAGCCAAATGTCTGAAATTATGCAACTGAAAGTTCTTATATTTTGGGAGCTTTATTGTATGACAACAAGTCGAAATTGAGTGCGCGCAGCATGAAAAGAGTAACAAAATAGCATCGCGTCTGGCTGGAAATGAAGTCTTTCTTTGTATGTGTATGTGTTATTCATGTGGAATTTTGAAAGATGTACATTTGTGACTGGCATTAACATGGTTCTTGCTGCATTTTGGCAGTATCTTTTTTGTCTTTTTGTCCGTGTGTCCTGTGCAGGTCCACGAAGAAGAAGATGAGGGTCTCTGGTGCAGAAGAAGACGCCGGGCAGCTTTCGTCGATTTAAAAGTTAAGTACTTGTAGAGTTTACCCCCTCTTGAACTCAGGTCTGAAAAGTTGGATCACTGTCCTCTTTTCAGATCTGGGGGCAGGACAATCGTGTTGTTTTGTTTGATGTAATGTGGGCCCTTGTCTCTGTGTTGAAGTCAGAGAATTCATTTCCGAAGCCCGCGATCTAGCCACTTGGAACACTTGAGCCAAATGTCTGAAATTATGCAACTGAAAGTTCTTATATTTTGGGAGCTTTATTGTATGACAACAAGTCGAAATTGAGTGCGCGCAGCATGAAAAGAGTAACAAAATAGCATCGCGTCTGGCTGGAAATGAAGTCTTTCTTTGTATGTGTATGTGTTATTCATGTGGAATTTTGAAAGATGTACATTTGTGACTGGCATTAACATGGTTCTTGCTGCATTTTGGCAGTATCTTTTTTGTCTTTTTGTCCGTGTGTCCTGTGCAGGTCCACGAAGAAGAAGATGAGGGTCTCTGGTGCAGAAGAAGACGCCGGGCAGCTTTCGTCGATTTAAAAGTTAAGTACTTGTAGAGTTTACCCCCTCTTGAACTCAGGTCTGAAAAGTTGGATCACTGTCCTCTTTTCAGATCTGGGGGCAGGACAATCGTGTTGTTTTGTTTGATGTAATGTGGGCCCTTGTCTCTGTGTTGAAGTCAGAGAATTCATTTCCGAAGCCCGCGATCTAGCCACTTGGAACACTTGAGCCAAATGTCTGAAATTATGCAACTGAAAGTTCTTATATTTTGGGAGCTTTATTGTATGACAACAAGTCGAAATTGAGTGCGCGCAGCATGAAAAGAGTAACAAAATAGCATCGCGTCTGGCTGGAAATGAAGTCTTTCTTTGTATGTGTATGTGTTATTCATGTGGAATTTTGAAAGATGTACATTTGTGACTGGCATTAACATGGTTCTTGCTGCATTTTGGCAGTATCTTTTTTGTCTTTTTGTCCGTGTGTCCTGTGCAGGTCCACGAAGAAGAAGATGAGGGTCTCTGGTGCAGAAGAAGACGCCGGGCAGCTTTCGTCGATTTAAAAGTTAAGTACTTGTAGAGTTTACCCCCTCTTGAACTCAGGTCTGAAAAGTTGGATCACTGTCCTCTTTTCAGATCTGGGGGCAGGACAATCGTGTTGTTTTGTTTGATGTAATGTGGGCCCTTGTCTCTGTGTTGAAGTCAGAGAATTCATTTCCGAAGCCCGCGATCTAGCCACTTGGAACACTTGAGCCAAATGTCTGAAATTATGCAACTGAAAGTTCTTATATTTTGGGAGCTTTATTGTATGACAACAAGTCGAAATTGAGTGCGCGCAGCATGAAAAGAGTAACAAAATAGCATCGCGTCTGGCTGGAAATGAAGTCTTTCTTTGTATGTGTATGTGTTATTCATGTGGAATTTTGAAAGATGTACATTTGTGACTGGCATTAACATGGTTCTTGCTGCATTTTGGCAGTATCTTTTTTGTCTTTTTGTCCGTGTGTCCTGTGCAGGTCCACGAAGAAGAAGATGAGGGTCTCTGGTGCAGAAGAAGACGCCGGGCAGCTTTCGTCGATTTAAAAGTTAAGTACTTGTAGAGTTTACCCCCTCTTGAACTCAGGTCTGAAAAGTTGGATCACTGTCCTCTTTTCAGATCTGGGGGCAGGACAATCGTGTTGTTTTGTTTGATGTAATGTGGGCCCTTGTCTCTGTGTTGAAGTCAGAGAATTCATTTCCGAAGCCCGCGATCTAGCCACTTGGAACACTTGAGCCAAATGTCTGAAATTATGCAACTGAAAGTTCTTATATTTGGGAGCTTTATTGTATGACAACAAGTCGAAATTGAGTGCGCGCAGCATGAAAAGAGTAACAAAATAGCATCGCGTCTGGCTGGAAATGAAGTCTTTCTTTGTATGTGTATGTGTTATTCATGTGGAATTTTGAAAGATGTACATTTGTGACTGGCATTAACATGGTTCTTGCTGCATTTTGGCAGTATCTTTTTGTCTTTTTGTCCGTGTGTCCTGTGCAGGTCCACGAAGAAGAAGATGAGGGTCTCTGGTGCAGAAGAAGACGCCGGGCAGCTTTCGTCGATTTAAAAGTTAAGTACTTGTAGAGTTTACCCCCTCTTGAACTCAGGTCTGAAAAGTTGGATCACTGTCCTCTTTTCAGATCTGGGGGCAGGACAATCGTGTTGTTTTGTTTGATGTAATGTGGGCCCTTGTCTCTGTGTTGAAGTCAGAGAATTCATTTCCGAAGCCCGCGATCTAGCCACTTGGAACACTTGAGCCAAATGTCTGAAATTATGCAACTGAAAGTTCTTATATTTTGGGAGCTTTATTGTATGACAACAAGTCGAAATTGAGTGCGCGCAGCATGAAAAGAGTAACAAAATAGCATCGCGTCTGGCTGGAAATGAAGTCTTTCTTTGTATGTGTATGTGTTATTCATGTGGAATTTTGAAAGATGTACATTTGTGACTGGCATTAACATGGTTCTTGCTGCATTTTGGCAGTATCTTTTTTGTCTTTTTGTCCGTGTGTCCTGTGCAGGTCCACGAAGAAGAAGATGAGGGTCTCTGGTGCAGAAGAAGACGCCGGGCAGCTTTCGTCGATTTAAAAGTTAAGTACTTGTAGAGTTTACCCCCTCTTGAACTCAGGTCTGAAAAGTTGGATCACTGTCCTCTTTTCAGATCTGGGGGCAGGACAATCGTGTTGTTTTGTTTGATGTAATGTGGGCCCTTGTCTCTGTGTTGAAGTCAGAGAATTCATTTCCGAAGCCCGCGATCTAGCCACTTGGAACACTTGAGCCAAATGTCTGAAATTATGCAACTGAAAGTTCTTATATTTTGGGAGCTTTATTGTATGACAACAAGTCGAAATTGAGTGCGCGCAGCATGAAAAGAGTAACAAAATAGCATCGCGTCTGGCTGGAAATGAAGTCTTTCTTTGTATGTGTATGTGTTATTCATGTGGAATTTTGAAAGATGTACATTTGTGACTGGCATTAACATGGTTCTTGCTGCATTTTGGCAGTATCTTTTTTGTCTTTTTGTCCGTGTGTCCTGTGCAGGTCCACGAAGAAGAAGATGAGGGTCTCTGGTGCAGAAGAAGACGCCGGGCAGCTTTCGTCGATTTAAAAGTTAAGTACTTGTAGAGTTTACCCCCTCTTGAACTCAGGTCTGAAAAGTTGGATCACTGTCCTCTTTTCAGATCTGGGGGCAGGACAATCGTGTTGTTTTGTTTGATGTAATGTGGGCCCTTGTCTCTGTGTTGAAGTCAGAGAATTCATTTCCGAAGCCCGCGATCTAGCCACTTGGAACACTTGAGCCAAATGTCTGAAATTATGCAACTGAAAGTTCTTATATTTTGGGAGCTTTATTGTATGACAACAAGTCGAAATTGAGTGCGCGCAGCATGAAAAGAGTAACAAAATAGCATCGCGTCTGGCTGGAAATGAAGTCTTTCTTTGTATGTGTATGTGTTATTCATGTGGAATTTTGAAAGATGTACATTTGTGACTGGCATTAACATGGTTCTTGCTGCATTTTGGCAGTATCTTTTTTGTCTTTTTGTCCGTGTGTCCTGTGCAGGTCCACGAAGAAGAAGATGAGGGTCTCTGGTGCAGAAGAAGACGCCGGGCAGCTTTCGTCGATTTAAAAGTTAAGTACTTGTAGAGTTTACCCCCTCTTGAACTCAGGTCTGAAAAGTTGGATCACTGTCCTCTTTTCAGATCTGGGGGCAGGACAATCGTGTTGTTTTGTTTGATGTAATGTGGGCCCTTGTCTCTGTGTTGAAGTCAGAGAATTCATTTCCGAAGCCCGCGATCTAGCCACTTGGAACACTTGAGCCAAATGTCTGAAATTATGCAACTGAAAGTTCTTATATTTTGGGAGCTTTATTGTATGACAACAAGTCGAAATTGAGTGCGCGCAGCATGAAAAGAGTAACAAAATAGCATCGCGTCTGGCTGGAAATGAAGTCTTTCTTTGTATGTGTATGTGTTATTCATGTGGAATTTTGAAAGATGTACATTTGTGACTGGCATTAACATGGTTCTTGCTGCATTTTGGCAGTATCTTTTTTGTCTTTTTGTCCGTGTGTCCTGTGCAGGTCCACGAAGAAGAAGATGAGGGTCTCTGGTGCAGAAGAAGACGCCGGGCAGCTTTCGTCGATTTAAAAGTTAAGTACTTGTAGAGTTTACCCCCTCTTGAACTCAGGTCTGAAAAGTTGGATCACTGTCCTCTTTTCAGATCTGGGGGCAGGACAATCGTGTTGTTTTGTTTGATGTAATGTGGGCCCTTGTCTCTGTGTTGAAGTCAGAGAATTCATTTCCGAAGCCCGCGATCTAGCCACTTGGAACACTTGAGCCAAATGTCTGAAATTATGCAACTGAAAGTTCTTATATTTTGGGAGCTTTATTGTATGACAACAAGTCGAAATTGAGTGCGCGCAGCATGAAAAGAGTAACAAAATAGCATCGCGTCTGGCTGGAAATGAAGTCTTTCTTTGTATGTGTATGTGTTATTCATGTGGAATTTTGAAAGATGTACATTTGTGACTGGCATTAACATGGTTCTTGCTGCATTTGGCAGTATCTTTTTGTCTTTTTGTCCGTGTGTCCTGTGCAGGTCCACGAAGAAGAAGATGAGGGTCTCTGGTGCAGAAGAAGACGCCGGGCAGCTTTCGTCGATTTAAAAGTTAAGTACTTGTAGAGTTTACCCCCTCTTGAACTCAGGTCTGAAAAGTTGGATCACTGTCCTCTTTTCAGATCTGGGGGCAGGACAATCGTGTTGTTTTGTTTGATGTAATGTGGGCCCTTGTCTCTGTGTTGAAGTCAGAGAATTCATTTCCGAAGCCCGCGATCTAGCCACTTGGAACACTTGAGCCAAATGTCTGAAATTATGCAACTGAAAGTTCTTATATTTTGGGAGCTTTATTGTATGACAACAAGTCGAAATTGAGTGCGCGCAGCATGAAAAGAGTAACAAAATAGCATCGCGTCTGGCTGGAAATGAAGTCTTTCTTTGTATGTGTATGTGTTATTCATGTGGAATTTTGAAAGATGTACATTTGTGACTGGCATTAACATGGTTCTTGCTGCATTTTGGCAGTATCTTTTTTGTCTTTTTGTCCGTGTGTCCTGTGCAGGTCCACGAAGAAGAAGATGAGGGTCTCTGGTGCAGAAGAAGACGCCGGGCAGCTTTCGTCGATTTAAAAGTTAAGTACTTGTAGAGTTTACCCCCTCTTGAACTCAGGTCTGAAAAGTTGGATCACTGTCCTCTTTTCAGATCTGGGGGCAGGACAATCGTGTTGTTTTGTTTGATGTAATGTGGGCCCTTGTCTCTGTGTTGAAGTCAGAGAATTCATTTCCGAAGCCCGCGATCTAGCCACTTGGAACACTTGAGCCAAATGTCTGAAATTATGCAACTGAAAGTTCTTATATTTTGGGAGCTTTATTGTATGACAACAAGTCGAAATTGAGTGCGCGCAGCATGAAAAGAGTAACAAAATAGCATCGCGTCTGGCTGGAAATGAAGTCTTTCTTTGTATGTGTATGTGTTATTCATGTGGAATTTTGAAAGATGTACATTTGTGACTGGCATTAACATGGTTCTTGCTGCATTTTGGCAGTATCTTTTTGTCTTTTTGTCCGTGTGTCCTGTGCAGGTCCACGAAGAAGAAGATGAGGGTCTCTGGTGCAGAAGAAGACGCCGGGCAGCTTTCGTCGATTTAAAAGTTAAGTACTTGTAGAGTTTACCCCCTCTTGAACTCAGGTCTGAAAAGTTGGATCACTGTCCTCTTTTCAGATCTGGGGGCAGGACAATCGTGTTGTTTTGTTTGATGTAATGTGGGCCCTTGTCTCTGTGTTGAAGTCAGAGAATTCATTTCCGAAGCCCGCGATCTAGCCACTTGGAACACTTGAGCCAAATGTCTGAAATTATGCAACTGAAAGTTCTTATATTTTGGAGCTTTATTGTATGACAACAAGTCGAAATTGAGTGCGCGCAGCATGAAAAGAGTAACAAAATAGCATCGCGTCTGGCTGGAAATGAAGTCTTTCTTTGTATGTGTATGTGTTATTCATGTGGAATTTTGAAAGATGTACATTTGTGACTGGCATTAACATGGTTCTTGCTGCATTTTGGCAGTATCTTTTTGTCTTTTTGTCCGTGTGTCCTGTGCAGGTCCACGAAGAAGAAGATGAGGGTCTCTGGTGCAGAAGAAGACGCCGGGCAGCTTTCGTCGATTTAAAAGTTAAGTACTTGTAGAGTTTACCCCCTCTTGAACTCAGGTCTGAAAAGTTGGATCACTGTCCTCTTTTCAGATCTGGGGGCAGGACAATCGTGTTGTTTTGTTTGATGTAATGTGGGCCCTTGTCTCTGTGTTGAAGTCAGAGAATTCATTTCCGAAGCCCGCGATCTAGCCACTTGGAACACTTGAGCCAAATGTCTGAAATTATGCAACTGAAAGTTCTTATATTTTGGGAGCTTTATTGTATGACAACAAGTCGAAATTGAGTGCGCGCAGCATGAAAAGAGTAACAAAATAGCATCGCGTCTGGCTGGAAATGAAGTCTTTCTTTGTATGTGTATGTGTTATTCATGTGGAATTTTGAAAGATGTACATTTGTGACTGGCATTAACATGGTTCTTGCTGCATTTTGGCAGTATCTTTTTTGTCTTTTTGTCCGTGTGTCCTGTGCAGGTCCACGAAGAAGAAGATGAGGGTCTCTGGTGCAGAAGAAGACGCCGGGCAGCTTTCGTCGATTTAAAAGTTAAGTACTTGTAGATTTTACCCCCTCTTGAACTCAGGTCTGAAAAGTTGGATCACTGTCCTCTTTTCAGATCTGGGGGCAGGACAATCGTGTTGTTTTGTTTGATGTAATGTGGGCCCTTGTCTCTGTGTTGAAGTCAGAGAATTCATTTCCGAAGCCCGCGATCTAGCCACTTGGAACACTTGAGCCAAATGTCGAAATTATGCAACTGAAAGTTCTTATATTTTGGGAGCTTTATTGTATGACAACAAGTCGAAATTGAGTGCGCGCAGCATGAAAAGAGTAAAAAAATAGCATCGCGTCTGGCTGGAAATGAAGTCTTTCTTTGTATGTGTATGTGTTATTCATGTGGAATTTTGAAAGATGTACATTTGTGACTGGCATTAACATGGTTCTTGCTGCTTTTGGCAGTATCTTTTTTGTCTTTTTGTCCGTGTGTCCTGTGCAGGTCCACGAAGAAGAAGATGAGGGTCTCTGGTGCAGAAGAAGACGCCGGGCAGCTTTCGTCGATTTAAAAGTTAAGTACTTGTAGATTTTACCCCCTCTTGAACTCAGGTCTGAAAAGTTGGATCACTGTCTTTTCAGATCTGGGGGCAGGACAATCGTGTTGTTTTGTTTGATGTAATGTGGGCCCTTGTCTCTGTGTTGAAGTCAGAGAATTCATTTCCGAAGCCCGCGATCTAGCCACTTGGAACACTTGAGCCAAATGTCTGAAATTATGCAACTGAAAGTTCTTATATTTTGGGAGCTTTATTGTATGACAACAAGTCGAAATTGAGTGCGCGCAGCATGAAAAGAGTAACAAAATAGCATCGCGTCTGGCTGGAAATGAAGTCTTTTTTTGTATGTGTATGTGTTATTCATGTGGAATTTTGAAAGATGTACATTTGTGACTGGCATTAACATGGTTCTGCTGCATTTTGGCAGTATCTTTTTTGTCTTTTTGTCCGTGTGTCCTGTGCAGGTCCACGAAGAAGAAGATGAGGGTCTCTGGTGCAGAAGAAGACGCCGGGCAGCTTTCGTCGATTTAAAAGTTAAGTACTTGTAGATTTACCCCCTCTTGAACTCAGGTCTGAAAAGTTGGATCACTGTCCTCTTTTCAGATCTGGGGGCAGGACAATCGTGTTGTTTTGTTTGATGTAATGTGGGCCCTTGTCTCTGTGTTGAAGTCAGAGAATTCATTTCCGAAGCCCGCGATCTAGCCACTTGGAACACTTGAGCCAAATGTCTGAAATTATGCAACTGAAAGTTCTTATATTTTGGGAGCTTTATTGTATGACAACAAGTCGAAATTGAGTGCGCGCAGCATGAAAAGAGTAACAAAATAGCATCGCGTCTGGCTGGAAATGAAGTCTTTCTTTGTATGTGTATGTGTTATTCATGTGGAATTTGAAAGATGTACATTTGTGACTGGCATTAACATGGTTCTTGCTGCTTTTGGCAGTATTTTTTTGTCTTTTTGTCCGTGTGTCCTGTGCAGGTCCACGAAGAAGAAGATGAGGGTCTCTGGTGCAGAAGAAGACGCCGGGCAGCTTTCGTCGATTTAAAAGTTAAGTACTTGTAGATTTTACCCCCTCTTGAACTCAGGTCTGAAAAGTTGGATCACTGTCCTCTTTTCAGATCTGGGGGCAGGACAATCGTGTTGTTTTGTTTGATGTAATGTGGGCCCTTGTCTCTGTGTTGAAGTCAGAGAATTCATTTCCGAAGCCCGCGATCTAGCCACTTGGAACACTTGAGCCAAATGTCTGAAATTATGCAACTGAAAGTTCTTATATTTTGGGAGCTTTATTGTATGACAACAAGTCGAAATTGAGTGCGCGCCAGCATGAAAAGAGTAACAAAATAGCATCGCGTCTGGCTGGAAATGAAGTCTTTCTTTGTATGTGTATGTGTATTCATGTGGAATTTTGAAAGATGTACATTTGTGACTGGCATTAACATGGTTCTTGCTGCTTTTGGCAGTATCTTTTTTGTCTTTTTGTCCCGTGTGTCCTGTGCAGGTCCACGAAGAAGAAGATGAGGGTCTCTGGTGCAGAAGAAGACGCCGGGCAGCTTTCGTCGATTTAAAAGTTAAGTACTTGTAAGATGTTACCCCCTCTTGAACTCAGGTCTGAAAAGTTGGATCACTGTCCTCTTTTCAGATCTGGGGGCAGGACAATCGTGTTGTTTTGTTGATGTAATGTGGGCCCTTGTCTCTGTGTTGAAGTCAGAGAATTCATTTCCGAAGCCGCGATCTAGCCACTTGGAACACTTGAGCCAAATGTCTGAAATTATGCAACTGAAAGTTCTTATATTTTGGGAGCTTTATTGTATGACAACAAGTCGAAATTGAGTGCGCGCAGCATGAAAAGAGTAACAAAATAGCATCGCGTCTGGCTGGAAATGAAGTCTTTCTTTGTATGTGTATGTGTTATTCATGTGGAATTTTGAAAGATGTACATTTGTGACTGGCATTAACATGGTTCTTGCTGCATTTTTGGCAGTATCTTTTTTGTCTTTTGTCCGTGGTCCTGTGCAGGTCCACGAAGAAGAAGATGAGGGTCTCTGGTGCAGAAGAAGACGCCGGGCAGCTTTCGTCGATTTAAAAGTTAAGTACTTGTAGATTTTACCCCCTCTTGAACTCAGGTCTGAAAAGTTGGATCACTGTCCTCTTTTCAGATCTGGGGGCAGGACAATCGTGTTGTTTGTTTGATGTAATGTGGGCCCTTGTCTCTGTGTTGAAGTCAAAGAATTCATTTCCGAAGCCCGCGATCTAGCCACTTGGAACACTTGAGCCAAATGTCTGAAATTATGCAACTGAAAGTTCTTATATTTTGGGAGCTTTATTGTATGACAACAAGTCGAAATTGAGTGCGCGCAGCATGAAAAGAGTAACAAATAGCATCGCGTCTGGCTGGAAATGAAGTCTTTCTTTGTATGTGTATGTGTTATTCATGTGGAATTTTGAAAGATGTACATTTGTGACTGGCATTAACATGGTTCTTGCTGCTTTTTGGCAGTATCTTTTTGTCTTTTTGTCCGTGTGGTCCTGTGCAGGTCCACGAAGAAGAAGATGAGGGTCTCTGGTGCAAGAAGAAGACGCCGGGCAGCTTTCGTCGATTTAAAAGTTAAGTACTTGTAGAGTTTA